>NC_061111.1:15518267-15533089 GCF_002878395.1 Capsicum annuum
GGTTGCGGAGCATTTGCTCGACTTTTTGAGGCAATACTAGTAGCCCCTACAGTCGTAGCCGCATCTTGCATTTGACTTTCATTAGTCATTTTTTCTGTCACCACAGGACAATAAAATTTAGTATTTTCAGAATACTACTTATAAAGTTAAGCAACTTTAAACTCTTCTTCTTGTTTCTAGTTAACGATGAAGTTTTTATGACTTCCAATCGTCAACCGAGTGATCTTTAACTTGTGATGAAGATTTTATGTCTTCAAATCACTAGTTAAGTTCAAATGGAGTAGAAAGATTAAAGCTTTAATCTCCAAAAACAAGCAATATAGATTTTGCAAATTTATTCCTTAAGATTGTTATTTTATGGTATTCGGGTACAAGAATCTGTATACATGCAACACCAACTTCAACTCTAGCTCAAGTTTAAGGCAAGAACACTTTTGAAGTTACTTAAAACCTTCAACACTAGATTATGAATAATCTATCTAAGAAGTGTGTTTATTTTAAGAAAACAGATGAAATGGAATTTGTAAGGCCAAGTCTGCCGACTTCACAGAGTGTCCTTAAGGAATAATTCCCCTCAATGTACCCGAGGTTATGGAATCTTCCTCCCATGATAATATGGCCTTCAATCTGAACAATACCGGTACCTTAAATTATTGGATTCAACAAACTCACTCAACAGTTTGATTGATCATACAAAATGTTTTAAAGACAAAAAGAGAGTTTGTAATTTCAAAAATTTGTGTCTAAACCTATGGATGAAAGCAGGTTTATATAGCCTTCATATGCCTCTTCTGAAAAGTGGCAATGGTTCACTTAGAAGGTGTGACCATTCCTGAAAAATCATGTCTGTTCGTCCAAAGATTGCATCTTTTTCGAACAGGCAGACTATTTCATGAATCATTGTGTCATTTTGTTGAAGGATTGTATCCTTCCAAAGCATCAGTTCAAAACAGTGCATCCTTCTGAAGCATCAGTTTAAAACAGTGCATCCTTTGGAAGCATCAGTTTGAAACACTGCATGCATGCATATAACTAGAGGATCAAAACACAAAAAAAATTTACTGCGCTTTATATTTTCCCTTCGAATTAAATTTTTGTCAAATAAATTTTATCCAAAAAGATAGATCTCATCGATCGATCATTTTCCAAATCCAAATCTGAAGCCGAAGCCGAAGCCGAAGCCGAGCCAAGCGAGCGACGACAATGACGGTGCGAGGCATCTCTTATCTCTTGCCTCACTTACCAAGTGGAATGAGTGTTTCTTAATGTAAACACTTGAAAGTCACATTCTCCCACTAATGTAGGAGAAATAGTAGACTTTCCATTTTAGAATACACTTTCCATTTTAGTGTTTTCTTCTCTATTTTTTCTTCCACTTGGTTTCCTCCATTTTTCATTAACACTTTATCTATACTTTGAACCCAACATTTATCTGATTTAAGAATTTTCATTCCACCTCTAATACAAGATATTAGTAACTTAGATATTGTATGAAACCTCCTAGCTTTGCAAAGACCACGAACTATGGTAAAGTAAGTAACAGAGTCTTTCATATCCATTGACTCAAATATCTGCGTAGCACAATCCAAGTGACCAGCTTTACACTACCCATTGATAAAAGAATTCCACGCAACTAAGTTAGAATCAAAACCCATCTCAATCATATGGTTCAATTGTTGTTGTGCCTCTTCTAAATTACCAGTCATACACAAACCATCAATCAGGATACTATGGGTGTACTTGTAAGATTCCAAGCCTCTTTTTCATGCCTCGTATAATAATTTAAAAGCATTATCCAGCTGACCTTCCTTACAATATAGATTGAAAATGGTATTAAAAGACACAATATAAAAGCTAAAGCCACTTGTAATGATATATCCCAGGTACTCATTGGCCTCAGTTATCCTCCCAGTTTTAAGTAGCAGACTTGCGACTGTATAGTAAGCAAAGTCATCATATGTACTATATCTTTTATTTCTCATCTCTGCAAAGATTTTAAAGACTTCTTCAAATTGTCTATATCTTAAGAAATATTTTATCATTGTCATATAAGTGATAGCGTTCAGGATATGACCTGATTCTACCAATTCGTTGAGGAACTCTCTTGCAACTTTTCCTCGTCCCGACTTGAACAACCCATGAATACGAATGTTGTAAATTAATACCTGAGGAATAAATCCATGATGCTTTAATCTCCTAAATAACATTAGGGAATTCTCAGATAAAGCAGAGCAACCAGGGCCTTTAGTTAGCCATAGAATAAAAGGGTCTGATTTTGGATTCGACTCAGACTTAATGAAGTAGTGAATAGTCAAACGTCATCCGAATCACCCACCCCTATGTACCTAAAAATACCACCTAGTGCTGAGTAAATTTAGATTTATTTTAACCAGGAAATATGATCTAACGAAAGTGAATTGGGTTGGGTATAAGTGGTTATCAAAAATTCCAAACTTCATTACTTACAAATACTTGTTTCGTCATGTATAAACAAAATTCAATAAACATATTTATTGGTTTGGAGGTGTATTGTGAAATGCTAGTTTTCACTCACAAATCATCAAAATTATGTTCAAATTGACTGGCAACTTGGACAAACGCTTTCTAAATTCAAATACACTTTTAAGTTTCAACTCAAACATTGGCCACGACCCTGCTTAGTAGCTATAAATAGAAACAGTTCTAGGATTAAGTGGAAACAACTTATCTAACCTATAAGTTAGGAGTAAGGTCTACACACCCTTTATCCTCCCTAAACTCCACCTATTGGGATTATATTAAGTGTGTTATTGTTACATGATTAAGCGAGGAGCACTACTGCAACAACAACATACCCAATATAATCCAACGAGTGAGCTCTGGGAGAGTGTACGCAGAATATGCGACTAAACATCAAATAAAACTATTTGCACTTACCCAGATTCAATTTCAAAGAGAAGCGGCCCTTTAAATCCTGGAAGAAACTTGACAGGTGAACCAGCAGCCACAACATGATCCAGAAAATGCAATAATTTTGCAAGAAGTAAAGAAAGAACTAAAAATAAATTATAGCAAAGCACAAGACTTCTCTTTCTGTAGGACTACTTAGATGTTCTTCAAAATACAGCAGAATAGACTACTAATGAATGAAATCAAACTGATTGCAATAAAAAAAACATTGAAACATTATTGAGAGTAAATATGCAATAAATCATGAAAAAGAGTTCCCTCGTGATAAGCAAAAGTAGGCAGAAGTGTAGTTAGGATACACATGAAAGCAAACACCATGAAAACACTAAGGTTCATACCTTCTGATATTTCTCAAAGGAAGTAAACTTCTTTCCCTACGTAGATTTCTTCTTAACCCCTGCTTCTTATTAGCCATTATAGATTGAAAACTTTTATGCTTTTAAACTCATCTTTATGCAAGGAAAAGTGACACTTACCTGCGGCCATATGATGTTCTCAATTTCATGTTTCATTTATAAAGATTCAATTTAATTAACTTTCAATAGCTAAAGATAGAATACTATTATAAGTAATGTAAATTGAAATTTTTCTCATATTGATATAATAAAAAAATGTCAAAAATAACATTCTTTGATTCTTAGAAAACAAAATATAACAACTAACTTAAAATAGAAGGATGTATTACTGCCAGAGAAGATTGACTCACTCAACAATTAGATTTCTTCATTTGGCCATTTTAATCAAAATTGTTGGCTTGGGAGAAAGGGTTAATGGTGGTAGATGAGGAAGAAGGAAAGACATAAGGTCTTTTCTAAAATGACAAGAGTTACTGTTTCTGGTGCTTTGTGTGAGAGGTAATAGTAAATGACAATTAATGGGTTTATTAATTAAGGCCAACAACTAAAAAAAAAATTAAAAAAAGAATTAAAATGAAAAAAAAAGCTCAAAAAATCCAGAAATTAGATAAATAGGAATGCTGAATTTTGAGGCATGCCACATCAGCATGCCTCTATTCCTCTTTTACATATATATATTTATTAGAATTACTTTTTTTTTATGGAAAAAAATTTCTTTATTGGAAAAGATGTCTTTTTCTATTAGGTTTCTGTTATAAATGTATTTACGTTATAGTGAATATCTATCAAGATCTAATAAAATCTATCAGGATTTGAAGTATCTGTCTTTTAGTCAGAAACTAAGAGTATTTTCCCTTATAAATAGAGGAATTTTGTCCATTGTATCATCAATCAAGATATCTCTCATCCCTCAAAAGAAATAAAGAAGACTCTCTCTTCTCTCTCTATTTATTTCTGTTCTTATTTATATTTTTTTATTCTTGTTCTTATATTTCATAACATGTTATCAGCTCCCTAACCAATTGAGATTATTTGTTATCAAACTCAGGTATGTGTAATACCACGATAAGATCTTGTTGGAAAAAAATATTGAATGGGTCAAATGAAATATACGATATGTGCCTTTTTGCCTTTCAGATTTACTTAAACAGGAGTCTTGTTACATAATATTCTGTTTTGAGTTTTATAAGAGAAAAGACATCAAATACCCCCTCAACTTGCCGCCAAAACTTACTTTAGACCCTAAACTAACTGGGCAATTATTTACCCCCTTAACAACTTTTAAGTGAATTAATTTCACCCTCTACACCTGACGTGGCAAAAAAAAAGGCGTGAATTTTTTTTAAAAAGGGCCCACTTTATTATTATTATTATTATTATTATTGTTATACATACATATATATATATATATATATATATATATATATATAATTTAAAAAAATAAATCAAGAACCCAACTTTATCTTCTTCTTCGTCGCTCTCCTTCCCCACCCCCACCCCCCAACACCCCATTTCTTCATTTTTTTCATATCCCCATCCCGTTTCTTCGTCTTCTTCGTAACCCCCTTCCTACCAAGTTCCAATTGATCCAAAACTTCATCTTTCGACAATCAAAAAAGGTTCAAGATTAATGAACAAGTTTGGTTCTTGGCCAAGAATTTCATGTCATGCGAATACCATCAATGTCATTTCTGAATTTGGGACTGTTTGTGCCATTTATGTAGACATTTTTGAATACAAGATTGAGAATTTGGGAGTTTTGGAATTTTGAGTTTTGGTTAATGTGAAGGAATTTGAATTTGAAATTTTGTGTATTGGTGTATTTTGGATTGAAATTTTGGATTGAGAGTGGCTCTGTTTGGAATTTTATGATCAACTCATGATTTTTGTGTTGAAATTTTGGATTGAGAATGACTCTGTTTGAAATTTTATCTTCGCTAATTTACAAAGTAAAACTAAGCTAAGTCACTACTTCCCAAATTTAATGAATTTAATTTTGTATAATTGGGTGAATGAGTTGGTGAAGTTGACTATTAAAAATATAGAGGAAGCTAAAATTGAAGGTTGAAATAATGATGTTAATGGAGGATTTGACTGTTGAAGAAGAAGAATAAGGAATGAAAGGAGGAGGAGGTATTGAATAAGAAGAATAAGAAGGAACCAGGAGGGGTGGGGTGGGGGCTGCTAGGGTGGGGGGTTCTATTTTATTATATATTTATATATATATATATATATATATAAAGTAGTAGATATATATTTTTTGGTTTTTTATAAAAAATATATGTAAAAATAATATATGTGTGGGATTTCTTTTTTAAAAAAATTATAATTTCTTATGTGGCAATGACATGACACTGATGTGGCACTGATTTGGCAATGACATGACGCGTGTGTAATGCATTCTCCGTTGTGAGTGGAATTTTGATTTTGAGGTTGAAATTAATTCACTTGAAAGTTGTTAAGAGGGGTAAATAATTGTCCAACTAGTTTAGGGTCTAAAGTAAGTTTTGGCGACAAGTTGAGAGGGGATTTGATGTCTTTTCTCGTTTTATAACGCCAATTTATGTGATATGATTCTTAAGAACTAAAAATTCATCTTTTAATATGATGTGAATTGCGTTTGATACTTACCAAATCATGCATATGTTGTCCGCTACCGTAAATAAAATTTTGTTAGTTATTATGGTACTGACTTCCTAGATCGTGTGAACTCCAGTAAAGTTGATAATAATTGTACAACTATCAGAAGTGGTTATATATTTATTTTATTAAATATTTGGTCATTGAATATATATTTGGTTTCATCAGGTTTATAAATCTAAAGGTAATTTCAAGTTAGTATTTCTTTATGTTATCTATCTTCTGCTACTATTAATATAATTATTGTTGAATTTGAGGAAAAATAATTGGTTTGGAACAAATAATTTTTAAAATTTATTTCTCAAGAACAATATATTATCAAAAGGATGATAATATATTAGGTTCAAGTCCCATCAATTTATGCCTAAAACGCCTTTATATGGATAAGATGTTGAGTTTAAATCTCAATGCACCATATTGATGATATTGTGATGGCTAAGGCAAAATAATGGGCATTTGGTGAAACATGTCCCATTGAATATGCTTCACTCCTTGAATTGAATGTGGTAGCAATAAATTATATGTATGCCTCAATTTGCTTTTGTAGTAGCTATCATAATTTGATACGCTTAAGACATGATTATATTTTATTTTCGAGAATGAGAATTTCGACTATTATAAATACAATTCTATACCCTGGGGGAGAATGTGATTGTATATACACTCGAATGTATTCTTAATTGTAAAGATATCACAATCCACCTTCAAAAGAGGTGTAATAATTGAAAGATTGAATATCTCTAAGTTAATATGATAAGTGTAACAACCCGATTTTCTGGAATCGGAATGCTACACAGTGCTCATGATTTCAAAGGACCACAAGCTAACCTTCTACTGATATCTGTACCTGAACACTGCATAATATACTGAAATAAATGCGGATAACTGACGGAAACTTGTCATAAGGTTTAAAACATCTAAAATACTCAAAATTGAAAATTGAATACTGATACATCTGTCTAAAAAGCCTCTAACTGTCTGAAATGTGGAGTTGATGAGACATGTCCCCAACTAACTCCATCTAGTGAAAATAAACTGAGTCTAATGCCATGATAAAATAAAGATCATCCTCAAATGAAGAGGACTCACTGCTGCTGACTGAGTCTGGACTGCTAAGGGCACTCTGGATCTCGTGCTTCTGAACCTATGATATAAGACACTATAGCGCAAGACAAAAGTATGCGTCAGTACTTTGAATGTACTGGTATGCTAGATGAGGTAAGGCTAAATGCAAGGGTTTATGAATGAACATATCTTAACTGAATAACATGAGAGTACTGAATGAGGACATATGCATGAATGCACAAACCATAACTGAAATCATCGTGACTCTGAATACTGATACTCGGATACTGCTTACTGACATCTGAACTCACTATTAATATTGAGATACTGAATCTTCTAATATTGATAACTGAGTACTAAAGTTGAGATCAGTCCTCTCTAGCGGTTGATCTCTGAAATTGATGATACTAAAGCTGATTAACTGAATCTGCTTATATCAATGACTGAGTTCTGAGTTTGCTACAATTGACTGACTAAATCTGTGATCAAATCTTTCTAATGGATGATATTTTAATCTACTAATAATGATAAATAATGATTGTATCTGATATCATACCTATCTAGCGGAAGATTTTAGAATCTTTTAATCATAAAAATGACGGACTGAGTTTGAGATCAGGCCTATCTAAGGGTGATCTCTGGCTCTATTAGTACTGATACTGATTAAATTTATGTGAAACCAAACCTATCTAGTGGGTGGTCCATGAATCTATGGAACTATCTAAGTTCCTTACTAATATGGGTGACTGTATCTGACAGTCCTGATTTCTGAGTTCTACTCTGAAGATTAACATTGAAACTGCAACTGTAGAAGTTCTCACTTAACCGACATGCCCCAAATCTAATCTAGTGGGATCTAAACTGTAACCCCAGCTGGAATGGTGTCAATACCGTGCCACGGGTAAAGACCTCTGCTATGGTCAAGTCTCTCTAACGGGTGACCCTGAACAGGAAGTCAAGCCTAAGGCAATATGATAGTCAAGCCTTAATCTAACGGGTGACTCCTGGTCCTGCACTGGCTATGCAGTTCTAGAGTTCAGGGACTATTACTAATGACTCGGCCTCTCTAACGGGGAAGCCGCCATCCCTGCACTCTCTCGGTGCTAGTTCCTACTCCCAACTGAAAGACACTAAACTAATTCTTAGACTGTACTAGAATGAGCTGAATCTATTACTGATTATATTACTTGACTGATCTGACTGAGTTTACTTGATTTCGTTATCTGATGAAATACTTTTAAATCTCGTTATCTGACTGGATGATACTAAGTTATGAATTGACTACTTGAATTCTACTGAGGTTTGAAACTGAATTCTTGAATACTACTAAGATCTGAGCTGAGTACTGAACTTAAACTGGAATGCTAATGATACTTGGATTACTGAGATTTCTTAAGTTCTGTAACTGTCTGAGAGTACTGAATTCTGTAACTGACCGAGTTCTAAAAATTGTGGCTTGACTGAGATTATCATGAAAACTGACTCTGGCTCTAGACAACAGCTAATTTATCGGGTATAAATACCCCCAGGACTCGATAACATAAAAGTAAAACATAACCATTCTTGAATAATCATGACCATGGACTTTCATTCACCGTTACAATCATCAAATCATCTCTTCGAGCACTTGGGAATCATAAACATGTGATAGAATAGGGAGACATGCTATTGGCTCATATTCCATTCAGCAAGGTCTTACAACAAACACTTATCATGCATTGAGGAGCACATAATTAGGGGATTTCATGCTAACATTTCACAACTCATGCACTAAGGATTTTCAATAATTACTTGGCATGCATAAAATTGCACACAATTGGGGATTTCTAGTCAATATGCTATAATGGCTCTAATTCCTTCACATAAGCATTTTATCAAACATATGGGGAGTATGCTTTGGTTATTTAACAATTTCTAGACTTAGTTGACATAAACACATCACTTAACATGCAACTTGAAAAGGGTTTACCATGAACATCACATAGTATCACATACTAGGATCAAAGCTTGAAACTTTGTAACCAAATCATGAATTAAAACTCAAAAATAACATGAACTTCAACTTCAATTCACATGAATCATGAAAAACTCATAAATATAAGATCTTTGAATTTAGAAAAGGATTCTTGAACTTCTTGGGTGGAATGAACCCAAGAATCAACATCTGCATACCTTACCACTTGATCCTTGAAAGATTAATGGTGAAACCTTGATGATTGGGGGCTTGATTTTGGAACCCTAGCTCTTGTTCTTGAGAAAAATTGAGAGAAAACAACAATATTTGGGTTTAATGTGGATGAATCTCGTGTTAAGAAGTATATATAGGGGTAAAAAAATGACCGTTTTGCCTTTGGAATTAAAATGCGGAACTGGAACGTCGATAAAAGCTTCACCGCGATGCGGTGAAATCGCGGTGAGCTATTGGAATTTGACAATTCTGAAATTGAGCCTTGGCGTGATGCGTCATAATCGTGGAGGCTCACTGAATTTTGACGATTGCCATTTTGGCTGACTCCACGATGCGCCAAAGTGCCAGGTGGTACACTTTGTCACTAAAATGGCTCTAACTCTTTGCCCTAGTGTCGGATTTGGGTGAATTTGGTATTGATGGAAAGCTTATTCAATTTCTCACGTGGTGAAAAGTCAAAATCTTAAAAATTTCACAGAGAATAAAAGATATTCATCTTTTAAGCAAGATTTTTGATGTTCTAGAGATGAATTTAAACTAGGAAAAGTGTGGGGTATTACAATAAGAAACACGAATGTGAAAAGTTACCACATCATGATGAAATCACATGCCATAATAAACTAAGAGTTTATTATTTATTGATAAGAAATTCTTGCAATAGTAAACCTGATGTTTACTAAAGAATGTTTGCACATGTTATGGTAAGTTGGAGTTACTAATACAAATTATTTAATCTACTGACATAAACGATTTTCCATCATGAAGACGTGCATATTGAGTAATAGACATATGTTGAAGAAATAAAAGAGTCTTCAAGAGTTATTTATATTGCTTGTTCTCATGACAAGTTGGTTGGACCAAGTAATGTTGGGATTTGATTCCTCAAAATCTGAAAAGTATAAAATGTAAATAAGGGCCCGTTCATCTTTCATGTGATATGTTGAAAAGATGCATCAATAAGATGGTCACATATACATTCATTGTCAACCTGCAGTTTGACAATCATAAACTTTCTTGCTCAATAAAATTGAGTTTAGAACATAATTTTCAGATTGTGTAATTAAGACAGTTCATCTTGATGATGATGGTTTGACATTGAATGTCTTCGATAAATAGCTAAACCATTACTAATGAGAACAAAGTTTTATGTGTTGGTCTGAAATATGATATGTTGCATACAATAACACTTGTATTCATTAGACCAATAAATTATGATTATTTTTTCCCTTTCAATTGGTTCAAGGTCAAGAACCAACTATTTCATCTAATAATTTTGATATGCGGTATACGATTAATGAATATACCATAATGCACAAAGATGGATTACTCAAAAAAGATAGAGGGTGTATGTTAGTTTTCCTAACATAAAGGGGAGATTATAAGCAACTATGAAATATGTTAGGAATTATCATCAGATCCTCATTCAAAAGATAATTCAAATCAAATGCCAAAATCGTCTCATGTTTAAGCTGCAAGTGCTCCTATTTTATGTTCCTAAAGTACAAAGTCTATGCGTTCATGAAGTGTGATAGACCAATCGATTTCAAATAAAATAATCCTTGAAAAGGACATGGAGCAATAGTCATAGTAAGAAGGCAACGTACTCTTGAATAACGTACGACATAACACTTCATGAAACCTTATAAGAGATTCAGGTACCTGAAAATAATAAAGTAATGAGATCTCAAAATGTTATGTCGCATTGTGAACCGATACAAAATGATATATTATAAATATCTTTGACACAATATTGGCGTAGTATTTTGAAAGATTATGAGGATCTGAATTTTACATTTATTTAAATATACTGACGTAGAAACATTTATCAAGTGACATGAAAGGATGCATCTTGATATGCGTAAAACTTATTTGATTTACAGTCCAGACACTTGAAGATATCACACATGAAATGTTGAATATTGTCACTTGACAAAATTTATATGAAAACTTCTTTAAGGATTTAAAAGATAAAAGTTTCTGGGAAACTTATTGATAATCCTTATATTGTATAAGATTATAACTTGAAAATTATTGAAACTCGTGGAGAGTTTTTAAAGTAATAGATTATTTGCTGAAATGAGAAATATACCAAATTAGATTGGTTATGAAGTACCATACCTTAGTGCAAGTGGTGCACTCATGTATTTTGAAAATACTACAAGGCCTGATATAGCCTTTTCAGTTAATTTGTTGGCAAGGTATATTTCTACTCCTACTAGGAGACATCAAAATGGGATAAAACACATGATTTTGTTTTATTCTAAAGACTATAGTCTCAATCTTATTGATTATGCTGATGTTGGGTATTTAATTAATCTGCATAATGCTCGGTCTCAAACAGGCTATGTGTTCATATGTGGTGGTACTATCATATCTTGGAGATATACAAAGTAGTCTATCATAACCAATTCATCAAATCATGCTGAGTTAATAGATATTCATGAAGCAAGCCAAGAATGTGTATATTTGAGGTCCATGATACATCTCATTTGAGAAAAATATGGTTTAAAATGTGACAATGTACCCATAATTTTATACGGAGATAATGCAACATGCATAGCACATCTTAATGGAGGATTCATAAAAGGAGATAGAAGAACACTTCATCAAAGCTTTTCTACGTACACGAGCTCCAAAAGAATGGTGATATTTATGTGCAACAGATTCATTCAAGTGATAATGTGGCTAACTTATTCACCAAGTCTCCTCCTGCTGCAACTTTCAAGAAGATGGTGCACAAGACTGGGATGCAAAGACTCAAGGATGTTCTTATTAGGGGGAGTTAATACGTGTTGTACTCTTTTTCCCTTATGAGGTTTTGTCCCACTGGGTTTTCCTTGTAAATTTTTTAATGAGATAGCCTATATGCGTATTGTTAGAGATGTGTACTCTTTTTCCTTCACTAGATTTTTTTCCCACTGGGTTTTTTGTCGTAAGATTTTAACAAGGCACATTATCTATCTAGACATTCAAGAGAGAGTGTTATAAATGTATTTACATTATAGTGAATGCCTATCAAGATCTAATAAGATCTATCAAGATTAGTTGATATCTATCAGGATTTGAAGTATTTGCCTTTTAGTAAGAAACAGAGTATTTTTTCCTATAAATAGAGGAATTTTGTTCATTGTCAAAATATCTCTCATCCCTCAAGAGAAATAAAGAAGACTCTCTCTTCTCTCTCTATTTATTCCTGTTCTTGTTTATATTTTCTTGTTCTTGTTTTTATATTTCATAACAGTTTCTTCTTTGTAGTTCTATAAATAGAAGATGGTTGTGTTTGTCATAATGCAATAGCATACAAAATAGAGTTGTTTATGGGTTTTTCTTTAGAGTTTTATTTAGAGGGAAATTTTTTCTCTCATTAGTTTTTGTGCTTTTTTAATATTAGGTTTTATAATATGTAGGTCAATTGACCAAAACATATAATTATTTTATATTTTTTATTATTATTTTTTTGTCATCTTATTTATCGTCTCAAATAATTTGCAATTATTAGCTTCCGCATGACGCCCTCTTGATTTCGAACCCAACAATCTATACTTTAACTTTGCAATTTAGTGTAAATATACCTCTCATTAAAAAGGCAGCACACATATACCCCTATCGTTACACAAATGACCAAGATATAACCTTTTCGTCCGATGAAAATGGAAATCATCGCCTATACTTCATAATATAAACTTAGATTATTGGGAAAAAATTGAGGTTGAAATCAAGAAGTCAAATTTTAATTTCAACAACTTCCTTTCAGAATCTTTTTTTACCACACTGTTCTTGTGACTTTGTTAATACTCTTAAAAGGGGAATCGTATTGATAAGGAGAATCATAATCACATATAGTGAAATATAAGTTCATCATAAAAACAAAAACAAAAATAAAAGTTGGAAGAGAGGTTACAGAGTTGACGGACTTAATTACTTTGTTTAGACAAAGTTAATATGATTTTACTTACATCTTGTTTCCTTTGTCTAAGTGAAATTCAGTTATAATATACTTTTACATAAGTTTTATAAGCTAAAGGTTATGGACAACCCTTTGCTAAAAGAATTAGCTAGACTAAAACATAAGTTATCTAATTTAAATCCCCCAATGTTGGGCCCGTGTATAAGGAGGATTAGAAAGGTCATCATTAAGGAAAAACAAGGTAATAACTTTGGTTAAAGCAAATCCCAAAATTGTATAATCAAATAATTAATTCGCCAATGAATGACAGAACTTCTTAGCTATTTTGCCTATAATCATACACCTGCTCTTACAATCTAAGCCATTTTTCATGTCCTCTTTTCTAGCTTACTTCTATTAATGAGATTTCGATTTCCTCTTCCATGCGCTCATGTAAGATTTGTTCAACGTCGGATCTATTGAAATTAAAAGGAGGTTATTTTGATAAGCTAGGGTCACTTTCATCGTCATCGATAGAAAGAGGAATTCTGTTATGAATCAAGTCCAACCCAATGTGATTACTAAGGTCACACAAGTAGTTATTGGACTGAGAATCAAGTCTAGCCCAATGTAAATACTAAAGTCACACAAGTATTTATTGAGCTTAGAAGAACTATAGGGCCAAGGACAAGCAATAGGGTCGGATTTACTTGGAATCCGAGTTGAGTAGTGGCTAGAGAAAGGTTCCATCAAAAACGGTAGTGATATTGTGATTCAAGGATTATGTGTATTGTTGAGTTACTAGTCCGATTCCTGATACAAGTGAAATGGCCGCCTTAGCTTTTGAATGATGAAATATTGAAACATTGAAAGTCCTCTCTTTGAGAGTAGAACACCTTAGTGTAGTCTTAGTTAGGGCTTGGAAAAACTATTATAGTTTAGGGCTTGGAAAAACCAATATTGATATTTGCTTAGAAACGGTGGTTTTTGAGGTGAGTTGATTCCCTTAGTGGTCACAATAAGAAGATTGGTGTTTGATTATTGTGACTTTTAGGGTCTATTCGTTCAATACACGTGTTGATTCTCATTGCTTCGTAAGATCTTATGTCATCTTGCCTATCCCTTATCTTATTTCACTTTGTATGTTTGTATCTTGTCTTCTTTATCTCGTGTATTTGCGTTGTTGCCGTGACTTGTCTCTATCTTGATCTCGATTTCTCCTTGTGTTGTGGACTGTTTTAGTACTTCGTAGATCATTCCCATATCATTTGGTATCAGAGAAAGGATTGATTTCATTCCAACAAAATCAATCTTGAGCTAAAATTTGAGACTTAGATTTAGGATATTTTAGTGTGTTTTGTTTGTTTCTAGTGTTAGGTTCTTGTTCCCTAACACTAAGTGAGTGTAGATCTTGGATTTGAGCTTAATTCGGGTGGTTTTGAGTTGTTCACCATTGTTGAGTTTAAGGTTGAAGAAACTAGTAAGGTGAAACTTATTGATATTGTGGCTTGAAAAACAGTGTGGTTGGGTTATGGAGTTTAATGTGAGCAAAAGGAATCCAAAATCATTCAATTTGGAGTTTATTTGGTTTAGTTTCAATCTTTTGAGTGTTCTTGTTGTTCTTCATGTTCATCATTTATTGTTGAACAAGAACATTCAATAGGTGTGGTTTGATCTTAAAGAGTGGAGAAAAGAGTGTAGTCTTTTGTTAGTCTTGAAACATATCTCAAAGAACATA
>NC_061111.1:15536089-15553872 GCF_002878395.1 Capsicum annuum
AGTAATCACCTACTAGATTGTGAATTAGTTTTTGAATCCATTTTTATCGTGTCTTCGTTATTTGTGTACTTTTCTCATTTTTAATTCATCGTAATTTTTTGTTTCAAGTTCGTAAGTAGAATTTTCTATTTTGTGTCTTGAGTCGATCAAACAAGAATCTATTCCAGCCGCTAAGTAGAATTGATGTCTTGGTGACTACTGGAGTATAAACAACTTTCAATAGTCGTCGCTCCAATTATGAGGATCACAAAAGTGAGTGTCTACGAGTGTTGGTGAGGAGCTTTTACTACTAATCTTGTTTGTTTTTTTTTGTTTGTTGTTGTCTTTTTTTTTGTTAGGTACCATGTCTGCCCATAATTTCAAGGTCACGTGTGATCGCATCAATGACGATCTTGACGATATGCAATAGCACATTGAAATTATACGCCAATTGCTACCTAAGCTTTCCCCTCAAAATTCAATTCCTCTTATCCAAACAACTTGCGATGAGAGCTTCCCGAAGGAAATTGCTGCCCAAGTTCTTGAAGGACCTTCACACCAAGGTAAAGACAAACATACTAATGAACTTCAAGGTAAAATAGCTAACTCTTACACTTTTGTGCATGTGAATGATGATCGTGTGGCTAATAAGCCGTTGAGTGTGAGTAGTAGCTTACCTACATATGAGTATATTGATTCCTTTTCATTTGTGGATGATGAACATGTTGTGCGAGTGGATACACTATTGATCCTATAGATAACCGAATTGACTCTTTTTGTAAGGTCGATTTGTGTTCACCTAGTGTTGAAGCTATTGTGTTGAATGGAAGTACATCATCGTGTGAAAATTGTGTTGACCAACTTGTGTGTAAAACTTTCCCACCACTTGAGGTTATGTGTGATGTGATTAATAAATCTCAAGTGAGTAAAGAATTTAAAAATGTTGGTCGAGGAAATAGGAGTGAATCGTGAGCTCTTCTTGGGGTAATCTTGTGCGTGAAACCTCCTTGAAACTCGATATTGATCTTTTAGAGAGTGAGGAACTTGCTTGTTCCAAATCTACCCGTGGGTTAGATAATGCACTCTTTAGGTATAATGGCTTGTTTGAAGATGATATAACCACTCCTACGGAGCCCAGTGGCGAAGATGATGGTATAGCTTGCCTTGGAGGCTATAGCCTATATACTAACCCACTATGGTGTGACAACCTTCCTCCTAAAGATGGAAATCTCTTCTTGGAAGATGAGAGTACTCTTAAGGGCAAGGAATGTGTGGTCTTGGAAGCTACTCCTTCTTCTACTTTGTGTGACTTTATTGTTGAGAGTACTTATGGTGATGGTTGGGAAACTAGTAGTGAGTACACATATGAGGGCACCCTAGTAGAAGTCGATTTGAGTGATACCTTTATCTACTCTCTACTTGCTTTGGATTATATGTATGCTATTGTAGAGAGAGTGTCATTTAGATTGGGTGGAGACCACGGGAAATGAAAGTATTGTCTAGGCTCGTGTCTATGGCCACTCTTCCCGTTTGACCCCGGTGCCAAATGTAGAAATGGTAATGTTGGTGCATCCAACTTGTTGCTTGGTCTACATGACAATCAAAGCGTAGCTCTTGATGAATCCCATAACCAAATCCTTTGTACATCTTTCATTGAGTTTTTAATATTCCCTTCAAAGGATCCTTGGTTATACTCAAAATATGTGCCGCCTTGGCGTGAAGATGTTTATTATTGTGCTAATCCTAACCCTCATGCCATGAGGATGTTGTGTTTGCTTGTACTTTCTCTAGTTTTGCAAGGTAAGGATTCGAGGTCGATCCTTTTCAAGAAGGGGCGGATGATACAAGTGAAAGGCCGCCTTAGATTTTGAATGATGAAATATTGAAACATTGAAAGTCCTCTCTTTGAGAGTAGAACACCCTAGTGCAGTCTTAGTTAGGGCTTGGAAAAGCTATTATAGTTTAGGGCTTGGAAAAGCCAATATTGACATTTGCTTAGAAACGGTGGTTCTTGAGGTGAGTTGATTCCCTTAGTGGTCACCGTAAGAAGATTGGTGTTTGATTATTGTGACTTTTAGGGTCTCTTCGTTCAATACACGTGTTGGTTCTCATTGCTTCGTAAGATCTTATGTCATCTTGCCTATCCCTTATCTTATTTCACTTTGTATGTTTGTATCTTGTCTTCTTTATCTCATGTATTTCCGTTGTTGCCGTGACTTGTCTCTATCTTGCTGTCGATTTCTCCTTGTGTTATGGACTGTTCTAGCACTTCGTAGATCATTCCCGTATCAATTTCTCTCATCTCCTTTCTTAAATCTAAGCTGCTCGTCTCCTTTCTTATTATCTTGTTCAATAGTTCTCTTTGTTTACTAGTCCATCATTAATCTGCAATTACATTGTTCGTTCCATTTTTCGGTTGCAATTTGTGTCTAGTGATTATAATATAAGAATGTTTCCTTTTGTGAAATGGGAGTTGTCACAAGTTTTGCACAAAATACCCTTGCCAGTATGTATGTGTAGGGGGAACTGGGAAGTGAAGTATACTCGATTTAGGGTCACCATTGAAGTCATATCCCACGTGCACAAAAATTTACAAATTGACCCATTTTGGAACACACTTGAGACTCATGTGACCGAAGTTTCAAAATTTTGAATTTGTAAATTTTAGAAAAATAGAGTCGAAACTTTAGATGGTTGGATACGTGAATTAAGTCCTTGTGTCGCAATAAAGTTTAGACAATTGTGATTGAAGTTTTCTCGTGGCAGTGCATGCTTTAGATGCGATTATGATTGAAGTTCTTCCCTTGATGGTGCACCTCAAAAGAATCATCCTTATATTAAATGTCAGTTAAATATTTTGAGAAAACAATGAATACAAGTTAAATGAGAGCGACCAAATAAGGTGCCATCTAAAATTTTACATCTATATAGGACTATGAAGACCGGAAGGATAAACAAAACTTGCCTTGTGCTGTGCCGTTTAGTGCCACATTTCAAAAGGGGATTCAAGTTTTTCTCTTTAGCCACTGGGCAATGGCGGAGCCAATATCTTAATTAAGATGTTCAAAATCAGAAAATATGAATAAAAGGACTAGTCGAAGTGAATTCAACGTCTGCAATATATACATTAAGCTTGTATAAATAATATAATTTTTCACCGAAGAAGGTTAGGATTACCCCCTCAGTATTAGCTAGCTCTGGCCCTGCCACTAGGACTGTCACTAGTTTTATGATTTCCAATTCTTCATAAATATTGAACGATAGCTTTGGAGTTATAGTAAAATTGTTGTTTTCATATGGCCAGGAGGTCATGAATTCAAGTCGTGAAAATAATTTCTTGTAGAAATATGAGGTAATAAAGTTGTATACAATAGACCACTGCTATCTGTTAGTGAAATTATAATAAATTACAACTGAAAATTATAAGTGTAGAAAAAAGAAAAGAATGTCTTCCTCTTTTCGGCTGAGGCGCGGATATCTCACTCTTTTAAGGAGATTGAAGCCCACTGTAGAAAAATATTTCACCGGTCCAACAGTAATCTTCTTGACTTGTCCCCTCCAGGATACAACAATCTTTCTCACAAAGAACAATTCAACAACTCTGGACAAGAATTGAGTTCAAAGCTCCAAAAAAAGAACCTCTCTTTTAGACTAACTTTTTTGTGAACTCTATATTATCTTATGTATTCCAAAATCATGCAAGACCACCTCTATTTATAAGAGATGAATTCTTTCATGCAATGAATAAGAATAAATAATGGTAGTTAAGAGGGAAGATCAATGGAATAGAGGTTATATGTGTTGAGTTCAATTGGTGTGAATGGAAAATAGAGGAACACAATCTTTGAGGAAAAGACATATTGTTTTAGAAAAGGAGTGACTGTTCAGAAAAAGATACAATACTTCAAATGAACAGACATGACTCTTCCAAAGGATACACCTTTTCAGATGAACCATTGCCACCTTTAGGAAGGGGCACTTGATAACTATATAAACCTGCATTTATCCACAGGTTTAGTAATGAAAAAATTTCTAAATATACAAACTCTTCTTGTCTTCATAACATTTTGTGTGATCAATCAAATCATTGAGTAAGTTCGAAGAGATTTCAATTGTTTGAGGTACCGCTACAGTTGGTTTGTTTGGCCATTTTATCCTAGGAGGAAAATTCTACAACCTCGGCTACTTGAGGGAAATTATTTCCTTAAGGACACTCCGTGAATTCGGAGGACTTGGCCATTTCAGATTCATCTTAATTTCTGAAAAATAAAACACATTTTTTTGAAAGATTACTTTGATCTTGTGTTGAGGGTGTTGTTGTACTTCATTGTGTTCTTATTTTAAACTTTAACTAGTGTTGAAGTTATTCTATCAAATTATAAATTCTGTGTACCCGAAAACATAGAAAAACAATAACATAAATTACAAGAGTTATAAGAAATAATGAAGAATATAATGATAGAAGTTACAAGAGTTATAAAAAATTTATTTCTACATTCTACCATCACTACCCATGGTTATAGTGCCAAGTAATTGTACTCAAGGGAGGAAATAATTATTGCACAATGCAGCATTCAACATGCAGTAATTCCACATGTAGACAAAAAAAAAAAAAAAACCCACGTTCTATGTTGTATAAAGAATATTTACTATCATGATAATGAAGCATTTTATTGATATTAAAATGCTTTAAAACCAATACTATCCAATCTTTCCTCAAATTCCCAACATGATGGAAGATTTAGTGCATCAGACTATCTTTTTAAACTCTTCATAAATCCTAGTTAAGCTACTTTTAACTTAAAACATTTCTTTATTTTCCTTTTTTCTCTTCATTGTGCCTAACAAGCAACTAAACTAATCCTATAGAAGTATACAACTAGAAGGGTAAATCCGTAATTCACCTAGATAAGTTAGTTAAATTACACTGTTAACTGGTAGTTAGGAAGTAAGTTAATCAGTTAGTTAACCGCTAACCTCCACACTAATCTACATTCTAACCTGCACTCTAACCCCATATCTATATATACCTATACATTATCACATTGTAAATACAAGATTATGATTAATAAAGATTCAAATTTACTCTCTTATGGTTTCTTCTTCCTCTGCTCATACTGATTTTCTTCCTTCTAGTTCTTCGTTTCTTTTCTGTTTATAAACTTTCCTTGTTACTGATCATATTACGACATGGTATCAAAGCCATCGATCTTTCATTCTTATTTCACAATTTCTTTCAAGCAGTGAATTTCGACTATAGTTCGATTGACTACTTCTCATTCTTCAGCTGCATTTATCAAAATTTTGGTTACACTCTGTTTTATTTTTGTTCCACTATTCTTGTTCAAGATTGTTACAGTTCTAAAGAAGCATGGAACATACAAATGGTGCGATTCCAACTTTCATCCCTACAAGTCAAGCAACTAGTGATGGCAATTCAAATGTTAACGGGGTTAATCACAACTCAACTGGAAATTCTACTACTACAAATCAGGTTCATGGAATTGATTATAATCATCCATATTTTTTGCATTCTTCTGATGTTAGTGGCATTCAAATTGTATCTTTTCAATTAACTGGGATAGAGAATTACACCATCTGGGCTAGGTCTATGCGCATTGCTCTTCTAGGAAAGAACAAACTAGGTCTAGTTGATGTTACTTGTAGTAAAGATAAATTTCCAGAACAGTTATGGAATCACTGGGAAAGGGTGAATACGATCGTATTGTCATGGGTGATGAATTTTGTGTCTAAAACTTTGCTTGAGGGTATCATGTATGCATCCACTGCACAAGTTGTTTGGCAGGATCTTCTTGAGAGATTCAATAAGGTTGACGATTCAAGAATCTTTAATATTCATAAAGAAATAGTAACCTGTGTTCAAGGCACTATGTATGTATCTATATACTACTCAAAATTGAAGGATTTATGGGAGGAGTTTGAGGCTTTGATTCCAGCTTCGGGTTGTGATTGTGAAAAATCTAAAGTTTTGTACTCCATCTTCAAAAACTCAAATTGTTTCAATTTTTGATGGGGTTAAATGATTATATAGCCAATATAGGAGCCAAATACTCATGATGTGTCCTTTGCCTTCTATGAATAAGGCTTATGCTATGATTCTAGGTGATGAAAGTCAAAGAAGTATTTTTGCAACTGCAAGAGTATTGGGTCCAATCCCAAGCAATGTCAATCTTGACATAGCTTTGTACACCAGAAATCATATTGGGAGTGGTTCTAACGGTGGTGGTAATTCTTATCAGAGGCATAATAATGGAATTGGTGTAAGCTCCTATCAGAAGTACAAGAAGAATTTCAATCTTATGTGTGACTACTGTAAGAACAAAGGTCATACTAAGGTGTATGTCATAAACTAGTTGGTTATCCTAATGATTTCAAGACAAAAAAAGGAAACTAAATCCTACTGGCTACAGTGCTGCTTACAATGTGTCCAATAATCTGAATGCAGAAGAGTGTTCTCAGTATGTTGAGCAGTCACATAGTCAGGTCATGAATAGGACTAGAAAAGGCTTCAAAGAGCAAGTGTCTAATGAACTAGGAGGCCATATTCAACATTTCAAAGGTGGTGTTTCAGGCACTCAAAATGATGGATATGTTGGACCATTTACTAGGACTCAATATGATCAGATAGTCTAGCTTCTAAACCAAACTCAGACTGCTCCACCAATCTCAGATAATGTAGTAAATGTTAATACCAATGTTGCAGGTATTGATAAAGCTTTCTCTGTATTAACAAATAATGCACCTAAATGGATCATAGATACAAGATCCACAAATCATATGGCTTCTGATATTGATCTTTTGGATAAAACTATTGTCCATGAGATAGTAATTCCAAAAAAAGGAGCATCTACTAAATTGAGACATTTTCTTAGTCACTCATACAGGAAATTGTTCCATTTCATATCAAAGCACTATCTTAAATGTGTTTTATGTACCACAATTCAAGTATAATCTCTTATCTATTCCTAAACTAACAAGAGAATTGCAGTGCTTTGTTTGATTTTTCCTTGACTTTTATGTCTTTCATGTCTTTCAGGATCTCTTCACTGGGAGGGTGAAGGTGATTGGTAGGCTTGAAGATGGTCTATACATGCTAAGGAACAAATATAAGATCAACAACAACAAGGGTGCAAAGATTACTGGTTTCCTGACAACAAATGCTAAAGAACTAGCCAGGACAAAATCTAATTTTAGCCTATGGCATAAAAGAATTGGACATAGTTCATCTACTATTTTACAGAAATTGTTTCCTCATAGTTTACATATCATAAATAACTCTTTTCATAGTTGTATTATATGCCCATGTGCCAAACAAACTAGAAGTCCTTTTCTACTTAGTAGCATAAAGAGTACTGTTTCATTGCATTTGATTCATGTAGATCTTTGGGGACCTTACAGAGTTCCTACTATTGATGGAAACAGATACTTTCTTACAATTGTGGATGATTACACAAGGTTTACTTGGGTGTTCTTACTTAAACAAAAGTCTGATGTATGTTTAGCTTTATAGAATTTTTTCTTGCTTATTAAGAATCAGTTTGATAAAACAATAAAAATTATCAGGTCTAATAATGGTATAGAATTTACTAACTCTATCTGTGAAAATATGTTCACTCAATTAGGCATCATTCATCAGAAATCATGTGTCTATACACCTCAGCAAAATGGTGTTGCTGGGAGGAAACATAGACACATCCTAGAGGTTACAAGAGCATTAAAGACTACAAGCCTGCATTCCCATTAAGTTATGGGGTCAATGTATACTAGCTGTTGTATATCTTATTAGTAGACTTCCTAGTGCTATCTTGGGATATAAATCTCCTTATGAAAAGTTTCATAACAAAACTCTATCAATTAACCATCTGAGAGTGATAGGTTACTTATGTTTTTCTAAGGACTTAACACAGTCTGATAAACTTATGTCTAAGTCTAGGCCTTCTGTTTTTATGGGATATTCTGATGTGCAGAAGGGTTACCTACTATATGATCTAACTAACAAATGTTTCTTTGTAAAAAGGGATGTTATTTTCAAAGAGGATATTTTTCCATTTTCCTTTCAAACTACTGAGACACAGTTCCTTTTCCCATCATCTGTTGATAAGTCATTAGACCGGCCTACTCACATTCACTTCAGATCTTGTGGTACTGAGAGTCAATCCATAGTGACTCTAACTACAACTTCAACCTCGGTTGCATCTTCTCAACCAATTCTTGATCATGATATTGTAGTTCAACCACCAGTAGTAGAAGAGGTGCAACCAGTAGTTGCACCAATTGCATCAAAGAGGTCAACAAGGGATAAACAACCTCCAATTTGGTTAAAAGACTTTGTATCTTTAAATATTCACAAGGATGCTCCCTATTGTCTAGATAACTACATTTCCTATACTAATGTTTTTGAAAATTATCAAGCTTACATTGCTTATTTTTCATCTATAACAGAACCATGCAGTTACTATGAAGCTATTAAAGATCTAAGATGGATTCAAGCAATGTAGGAAGAGATTGCAGCATTGGAAAGCAATAACACTTGGTCTATTGAGAAGTTACCTAAAGGAAAGGCTTCTATAGGTTGCAAATGGATGTACAAGATAAAATACAAGGCAAATGGTGAGATTAACAGATTCAAAGCTAGACTAGTTGCAAAAAGATACAGTCAAATGGAAGGAATAGGTTTTCAAGAGATATTTTCACCTGTGGTGAAAATGGTGACTGTAAGAACTATATTATCTTTAGCTGCTACTAAACATTGGCACATCCATCAAATGGATGTCTACAATGCATTCCTTCAAGGTGATTTGAATGATGAAATATACATGAAGTTGCCACAGGGATTTAATAGTCAGGGGGAGAATATGGTATGTAAACTAGTTAAATCCCTATATGGTCTGAAACAAGCACCAAGATAATGGAACACTAAGTTATCAGGAGCCCTAATAAGATTCAAGTTGTGCAAAGTCAATATGATCACTCCTTGTTCATCAAGAGAACAACACAAGGAATCATCTTGATACTAGTGTATATCACTGGGGACAGTCTACAACTAATTCAATAAACAAAGGTTACTCTTCAAAATGCCTTCAAAATGAAAGACTTGGGAGAGTTGAAATACTTCCTAGGTATTGAGTTTGCAAGGTCAAAAAAGGAAATCAGTATGCACCAAAGAAAATATGCACTGGAGTTGATCTCAGAAGCAGGATTATCAGGTGCAAAGCCTGCTATTACACCTATAGATGTCAATACTAAACTTACATCCAAAAAATATGATGAAGTCAACAAAGAAAAGTATAATATAAATAAAGATCCTCCTGTTGATCAGAATACTTATCAAAGACTGATAGAAAAGTTACTATACTTAACAGTCACTAGACCAATATATCATTTGGGGTACAAACCCTTAAACAATTTCTACAGCACCAAAGACATCTCACATGGAAGCATCACTAAGGATTGTAAAGTATATCAAGAAGCAACCTGGTCAAAGAATCCTACTTTCAAATAACTCTAAAAATGAGGTTACTGCATTTTGTGATGTAGATTGGGAAACATGTCTTAATACTAGAAGGTCAGATATAGGATTTATGATAAAGTTTGGTAAATCTCTTGTATCATGGAAGTCTAAGAAGAAAACTATGGTTTCAAGAAATTCTGTAGAGGAAGAATACAGAAGCTTAGCTACTACTATTGCTGAACTGACTTGGCTACTTGGAATATTGAAAGAAATAGGAGTTGAAGTGATGCAACTTGTAAAGGTATTTAACGATAGCAAATCAGCATTACAGATTGCTACAAATCCAGTATGCCATGAGAGAACTAAGCACATAGAAATTGATTGCCATTTCATAAGAGAAAAGATTCAATAAGGACTGGTTACTACTCAATACAGATCAACTAGAGATCAGCCAGCAGACATTCTTACTAAGGGGCTTCCTAAAGTTCAGCATGAGTACCTGAAGACCAAACTAGGTGTACTTGATATATTCCATCTCAACTAGTTTGAGGGGGAGTGTAGAAGTATACAACTAGAAGGGTAAATCAGTAACTCACCTAGATTAAGTTAGTTAAATTACACTGTTAACTGGTGGTAGTTAGAAAGTTAGTCAATCAGTTAGTTAACCACTAACCTCCACACTAATCTACATTCTAACTTGCACTCTAACCCCATATCTATATATACCTATACATTATCACATTGTAAATACAAGATTATGATCAATAAAGATTCAAATTTACTCTCTTATGGTTTCTTCTTCCTCTGCTCATACTGATTTTCTTCCTTTTGGTTCTTCATTTCTCTTCTGGTTATAATCTCTCCTTACTACTGATCATATTACGACAAATCCTAATTTGAGCAATTATGGATTTTGAGAAATTGTTCTATTTCTGGGCTACTTGAATATTCTTTATGTGCTAAACTAGCTTTGTTGTTACATTAGAATTATTGTAACTCTTGTGTTGGTTATAATGTGAACAACTTGTTAGGAGGTCATTTTATGCAAATTGTTGGTAAGTTTGTTCCCCTACATAATATTAAAAAATTGGCAGTGATGAACAATTGTTTTTCCTTATTTCTTCTTTTCAGTGTCTGTCTGCCACTCTTCACATGAGTGGAGCAAGGAATGAGGTACCATAAAGAATTTTTATTAGATTTGCACTACTTTATAAGACTTGTCCACTTTTTAGCCACTATCCACTTCCCACTTAATAATGCAGATCTCAAATAAATCTGTGTATATACTGCTTGAAAGAAAATAACAATGGTTTGTTTAGAAACTGAAATTAGAATTGATGTGCTTAGAGTTACATGGGGCCTTGGGCTCTAGGTGACGAAAGAGTTTTAAAATGAAGTGTGGGTGACACAAGTCTTAATAATTGAGTGGAGGTGACAATTACTTTATTAAGGATTAAAAAAGTAAGAAAAGTTTGAAAATAACCCACAAGTTTTTTAATTTATACTTTGATCCAATGTAAAACCTAATATAACTAGAAATGAAGAAAAAAAAAGGCACGTTTCTCTCTCTTCTCATTTATTAGAGTTTTCTCTCTCGTCATGATTTTTGTTGTTCATTGTTGTTGCTGCTTTATTCATCATCTTCTTCTTCATTATCATCATCTTGTTCTTCATTATCATCTCTTCTTGTTCATCATCATCATCTTCTTGTTGTTGAACATTGTTGTTACCATTACTATTGCTACTTGATCAAATTTTTTTAGGTCAAATTTTATTTATATATCACTTGGGAATTACTTATAGGTGATTTTAATAAGTAAAATTATAATTTTTAGTTGAATTTCTCATCTGGGTGTATCTGCTACTTCTGTTTTTTCAACAGTAGATAAAACATGCAACGTGAATCCAACAGATGAGTAATCTGTTGCACAGATGAGTAACCTGTTGCAATATATTGATTAATCTGTTGCAACATATTGACTAATTTGTTGCAACATATGAGTAATCTGTTGCAACATATATGACTAATCTGTTGCAACAGATTACTCATCTGTTGGATTTGTATTATAATGTTGTAATATGAATCCAACATATGGGTCATCTGTTGCAATAGATTAGTCATATGTTGCAACAGATTACTTATTTGTTGCAATAAATGACTCATATTTTGAATTCATGTTATAGGTTCTATCAATTGTAGCAGTAGTAAATATACCAAATAAAAAATTCAACAAAAATCATAATTATACTTACAAAATCACTTATGAAGTAATGTTCAAGTGATATACGAATAAAATTTGACCTAAAAAAATTCTAAAAACTTCAACAAGGGCACAACGAATAAGTGAAACACATGAAAAATTTTATGAAACAGGTAAAGAAGACAAAAATAGTGTATCATACATCAAATGCAAGAGGATCGAGGGGACAAACGTTTGAGTTCTCCTAAAAACATTTAAGTTCCCTAGTATTTTAATTGCTTTCTAATGGATAACCCATCTATTATAACAGATTTTCTATCTGTTTGATAATTTCCAACAGATGAATCATCTGTTGCAACATGTTAGTCATCTGTTGATTCAAATTAAGCAATTATTAGTAATCACTAAATTGATTTAGCTAAAATTAAAGACAAGTCTTTAAGATAATGAGACAAACATTTGAGTTCTCCTAAAAATATTTGAGTTTCCTAATATTTTAATTATTTTCCAACAGATCACCTATTTATTGCAACAAGTTAGTCATCTATTGCAATAAATGCTTATAATAGGTTAGTCATTTGTTGATTCAAATTAAACAATTATTAATAATAATTAAATTGATTTAACTAAAATTGAAGACACGACCTTAGACCGGGGGGGAACATTTGAGTTCTCCTAAAAAATATTTGAGCTTTAGTATTTTAAATTGCTTTTCAACACATATTTTGTCTATTTAGTAATTTCCAACATATGAGTCATATGTTGCAACAACTTAGTCATCTGTTGCAACAGATGTCTATATTTGTTTGATAATTTTCAATAGATGAATTATTTGTTGCAACAAGTGAGTCATTTATTACAACAGATGTTTATATCTGTTTGGTCATTTTCAACAGATATTTTTATTTATTTGGTCATTTCCAACAGATTACTCATCTGTTGTAACATATTAGTCATTTATTGATTCACATTAAGTCATTATTAGTAATAACTAAATTGATTACTAAAATAAAATATGAATTAATAAGTTCAATTACAGTTTCAATTAATTTCATGGTAATTACACCATCAACTAAGTATGTTCGTCTTGAGTAGAGTGATCAATTGATCAATTTTATTTGAAATGATTCAAACTAAGTCATCATTAGAAATAACTATATTGATTTAACTAAAACTAAAGATGAATTAGTAAGTTCAATTATGATTTTAATTAATTTCATAGTAATTACATGATCAATTAAGTGTTTCGTACTGAGTAGAATGATTAATTGACAAATTTTATGTGACATAATTCAAATTAAACCATTATTAGAAATAACTACATTGATTTAACTAAAATTAAAGATGAATTAGTAAGTTCAATTACGATTTCAATTAATCTCAATAATTAAATGATCAATTAAGTGTTTCATCCTTAGTAGAATAATTTATTGACCAATTTTATTTTATTGGTTCAAATTAATCCATTATTAGTAATAACTATGTTGATTTAACTAAAATTAAGCATGAATTAATGAGTTCACTTACAATTTCAATTAATCTCATCGTAATTACATGATTAACTAAGTGTATTCGTCCCGAGTAGAGTGATCAATCGATCAATTTTATTTGAAATAATTCAATTTAAGATATTATTAGTAATAACTAAAATAATTTGACTAAAATTAAAGATAAACTTACAATTTCAATTAATCTCGTAGTAATTAAATTATCAACTAAGTGTATTCGTCATGATTAGAGTGATCAATTGACCAATTTTATTTGAAATGAATCAAATTAAGCCATTATTCGTAATAACTAAATTGATAAAACTAAAATTAAAGATGAATTGATAAGTTCACTTACAATTTCAATTAATCTCATAGTAATTACATGATCAACTATGTGTATTCGTCTCGAGGAGAGTGATCAATCGACCAATTATGTTTCAAATGATTTAAATTAAGTCATTATTAGTAATAAATAAATTGATTTTGACTAAATTAAAGATGAATTGATAAGTCCACTTACAATTTCAATTAATGTATTCGTCCTTAATAGAGTAATCAATTGATAAATTTTATTTAAAATGATTCAAATTAAGCAATTATTAGTAATAACTAAATTGATTTAACTAAAACTAAAAACAAGACCTTAGACAAGGGGAAAAACATTTGAGTTCTCTTAAAAACGTCTGAGCTTTAGTATTTTAAATTATTTTCCAACGTATATCCTATATGTTTGATAATTTTCAACAGATGAGTCATCGGTTGCAACAACTTAGTCATTTGTTGCAACAGATGTCTACATTTGTTTGATAATTTTCAGTAGATGGGTCATTTATTGCAACAAGTTAGTCATCTGTTGCAACATATGTCTATATTTGTTTGGTCATTTCCAACAGATGTCTTTATCTATTTGATCGTTTTCAACAATGTCTTTATCTGTTTAGTTATTTTCAACAGATTACTTATATTTTGCAACATTTTAGTCATCTATTGATTCATATTAAGCCATTATATTAGTAATAACTAAATTTATTTAACTAGAATTAAACATGAATTAATAAGTTCAATTACAGTTTCAATTAATCTCATGGTAATTACACTATTAACTAAGTGTGTTCGTCCTGAGTAGAGTGATCAATTGACCAATTTTATTTGAAATGATTAAAACCAAGCCATAATTAGAAATAACTATATTGATTTAACTAAAATTAAAGATGAATTAGTAAGTTGACTTACAATTTCAGTTAATTTTATAGTAATTACATGATCAACTAAGTGTTTCGTCTTAAGTAGAATGATCAATTGACCAATTTTATTTGAAATAATTAAAATCAAGCAATTATTAGTAATAATTAAATTAATTTAACTAAAATTAAAGATAAATTGATAATTTTAATTACGAGTTCAATTAATCTCATTGATTATCTAAGTGTATTCGTCTTGAGTAAAATGTTAATTGACCAATTTTATTTGAAATGATTCAAATTAAGATATGACTAGTAATAACTACATTGATATAACTAAAATTAAAGATGAATTGATAAGTTCAATTACGATTTCCATTATTCTCATATTAATTACACGATCATCTTAGTGTGTTCGTTTTGAGTAGAGTGATCAATTGACTAATTTTATTTGAAATGATTCAAATTAAGCCATTATTAGTAATAGCCAAATTGTTTTAATAATTACAATTTCAATTAATCTCATAGTAATTACATGATCATTTAAGTGTATAACCTATTGCAACAGATGAGTCATTTGTTGAAAATTATCAAACAGATATACACATATGTTGCAATAGATTAGTCATCTGTTGTAACAAACGTCTTTATTTGTTGGTCATTTCCAATAGATGACCAATCTGTTGCAACATATGACTTTATTCGTTTGTTATTTCCAACAAATTACTAATCTGTTGCAATAGGTAACTAATCTGTTGCAACAAATGTCTTTATCTGTTTGGTTATTTTCAACAAATTACTCATCTTTTGCAACATCTTAGTCATCTATTGATTCATATTAAGTCATTGTATTAGTAATAACTAAATTGATTTAACTAGTATTAATAAGTTCAATTATCATTTCAATTAATCTCATGGTAATTACACGATCAACTAAGTGCGTTCATCCTGAGTAAAGTGATCAATTGACCAATTTTACTTGAAATGATTCAAACCAAGCCATAATTAGAAATAACTATATTGATTTAACTAAAATTATAGATGAATTAGTAAGTTCACTTACAATTTCAATTAACTTTATAGTAATTACATGATCACCTAAGTCTAAGTGTTTCGCCTTAAGTAGAATGATCAATTGACCAATTTGATTTGAAATAATTAAAATTAAGTAATTATTAGTAATAACTAAATTGATTTAACTAAAATTAAAGATGAATTGATAATTTAACTATGATTTCAATTAATCTCATAGTAATTACATGATCATCTAAGTGTATTCGTCTTGAGTAAAGTGTTAATTGGCCAATTTTATTTGAAATGATTCAAATTAAGACATTATTAGTAACAACAATATTGATTTAACTAAAATTAAAGATGAATTGATAAGTTCAATTACGATTTCAATTAACATGTTGCAATAGATGAGTAATCTGTTGGAAAAGACCAAACGGTTAAAGACATTTGTTGAAAATAACCAAACATATATAGACATCTGTTGCAACAGATGACTAACCTATTGCAATAGCTAACTCATCTATTGAAAATTATCTAACAAATATAGACATTTGTTGTAACAGATGACTAAATTATTGCAACATATGACTCACCTATTGGAAATTATTAAATAGACAAAATATATGTGAACTCAGAACCAAAATGAGCCACAAAATTTACAAAATGACCAAAATAGGTCACCTGTTTAAAAAGTTACCAAAATAGGCTAAACGTAATAATTTATTACGTTTTTTTATTTTTTTTCTTAACGATCAATTAACGGAGTTGACTTTTACAAAAATGTAAGAATTTCCTACGTTTTACACGATGACCGAGAAAAAAATGCAGTAAATTATCAAACCAGTTAAAGAAGATACTAAAAAATGAGTTGTTCAACATAACAAAAAGTTACGTTCTTAACTTTTTTATAGCAGTGGTCCTCCACCCACAATTCCTTTTTCCACAAATATCACATCACTTCTATTTTTTTCCTCTTTTTACATATGATAATTATGAATTTTTTGATTAGTTAAATTTATTTATATTTTACATGTAGTTCAAATAAATTATTTTTTCCTCTATGTAATAAATTTTTACGTTTTACATAAAAAATTTAAAAAATAGAAGTATATCAATTACCTCATTAACTTAACAATTTTTTCTTACATTTATTCTATATCAAAAAATAATCACTTCTATCCTTAATTATCCGATTTCTCTCTAAAAAAAGTATACTTTTGAGTTTTTCTCTACTCTAAAATAGTAAAATGTTGAATTATCGTCGATCAAATATGCTACTATATACAAGAATTATATTTTTTTTGGTATGTTAAAAATATGAAATTAAATTTTTTGGATAGTGATTGATCGTAGTTTTCGATTAGTGTATTGATTAAGATATTGAGGAGACTCACATGCACAAATATGTTTCATATTATAATTAATGGAGTAAAATATTGAAATTTAATTTAGGAACACTCCTAAATTAATATAAGAAAATATTTTTTTTAGGAACACTCCAAAAAAAATATAATTCTTGTATATAGTAGCATATTTGATCGACGATAATTCAATATTTCACTGTTTTAGAGTAGAGAAAAACTCAAAACTGTAATTTTTTTAAAGAGAAATCAGATAATTAAGGATAGAAGTGATTATTTTTTGATATAAAATAAATATAAGAAAATTGTTAAGTTAATGAGGTAATTGATGCTTCTTTTTATTTTTTTTTATGTAAAATATAAAAATTTATTAAAAAAATTAAATTATTTGAACTATATGTAAAATATAAATAAATTTAACTGATAAAAAAATTTATAATTATCATATGTAAAAAGAGAAAAAAAGTAGAAGTGATGGGATATTTGTGAAAAAAAGGAATTGTGGGTGGGAGACCACTGCTATAAAAAAGTTAAGAACGTAACTTTTTGTTACGTTGAACAACTCTTTTTTTTAATACCTTTTTAATTGATTTGATAATTCATTGTATTTTCTTACGTTTTACAAAAAAAATATAAAACGTAAGAAATTCTTACGTTTTTGTAAAAGTCAACTCCGTTAGTTGACCATTAAGAAATTATTACGTTTAGCCTATTTTGGTAACTTTTTAAATAGGTGGCCTATTTTGGTCACTTTTTTATTCCGTGACTCATTTTGGTTCCGAGTTCGATATATGTTGATAAGCAATTTAAAATACTAAAGCTCAAATATTTTTAGGAGAACTCAAACATTTGTCCCCTTGTCAAAGGTTTTGTATTAAAGACTTGTCTTAAATTTTAATTAAATTAATTTAGTTATTATTAAGAATTGCTTAATTTGAATAAACAAATGACTAACCTGTTATAAACATCTGTTGCAATAGATGACTAACTTGTTCCGACAAATAGATAATCTGTTGGAAAATAATTAAAATAGGAAATTCAAATATTTTTAGGAGAACACAAATGTTTGTCCCATTGTCGTAGAT
>NC_061111.1:15553972-15588935 GCF_002878395.1 Capsicum annuum
ATTTAGTTATTATTAATAATTGATTAATTTGAATAAACAAATGACTAACCTGTTATAAACATCTGTTGCAATAGATGACTAACTTGTTCCGACAAATAGATAATCTGTTGGAAAATAATTAAAATAGGAAATTCAAATATTTTTAGGAGAACACAAATGTTTGTCCCATTGTCGTAGATATTTTTTTTATTTTAGCTAAATCAATTTAGTTATTACTAATAATTGCTTAATTTGAATCAACAGATGACTAGCATATTGCATTAGATGATTCATCTGTTGAAAATTATCAAACAGATAGAAAATATGTTGTAACAGATGGGTCAACTATCAGAAAACAATTAAAATATTAGGGAACTTAAACGTTTTTAGGAGAACTCAAAAGTTTGTCCCCTTGATCCTTATGCATTTAATGTATGGTATATTATTTTTGTCTTCTTTACCTGTTTCATGAAATTTTTCATGTGTTTTACTTATTCGTTGTGGCCCTGTTGAAAATTTTTAAAAAAATTTTAGGTCAAATTTTGTTCGTATATCACTTGGACATTCCTTCATAGCTTATTTTGTAAGTAAAATTATAATTTTTATTGAATTTCTCATTTGGTGTATCTGCTATTGCTATAATGGATAGAACCTGCGACATGAATCCGACATATAAGTCATCTATTGCAACAAGTGAGTAATTTGTTGCAATATATGACTAATCTGTTGCAACAGATAACCCATATGTTGAATTCATAATACAATACTATAAAACGAATACAACAGATGAGTAATCTATTGCAACAAATTAGTCATATATGTTGCAATAGATTGCTTATTTGTTGCAACAGATTACTCATTTGTTGCAACAAATTAGTCATATATGTTGCAACAGATTAGTCATATATGTTGCAACAGATTACTAATCTGTTGATATATGTTGCAATAAATACTCATCTGTTGGATTCACGTTACATGTTTTATTCATTATTAAAAAATAATAGTAGCAGATACATCCAGATGAGAAATTCAACTAAAAAATAACAAACATTAAAAAAAATAACAAAAAATAAAAAAAAATAACAAACACCAACAAAGGGCGGTTTGAAGGAAATGGAAGGAAATGGAAGAGGTCGTCGGTGGCGTGGTTTGAGGGATTCTGGTGACGCGGGGCTTGGTCGAAGAACGGAGGGATCGCGGTGGCTTGACCAGCGGAGGTTGGTTGCTGCGTTGCCAGAGGAGGCGCCGGTTTTGGCTTTGGCGATGGTCGATTTTTGAGAGAGAGACGAGAGAGAGGGGGTGGGCCGGCGGATTTGGTTTAGAAGATTAGGGAAATAAATTAGGTTTAGGGTTTTGGTGTTAATAAGGAAAGAAGAGATGGGTTGATCTCAGCCGTTGGATCGATTTTGATCCGTGGCTGAGATTAAAAGGATAAGAAATGAATTGAGACCTTTTAAATTGAGTTAAAATGTGGGTAGAATTGTAATAAATTGTATAAGATTAGACTAAGATTGTTATAAATTGGATAAAAAGGGCTAGAATTTAAATAAATTAGAAAAAAATAATTTAAATTAGGCTATTAATTAAATACGACGTCGAAAAATAAAGTAAGCAAGTTAAATGTTACACAATACTATTATATAAAGTTGTGATAATAATAATAATAATAATAATAATAATAATAATAATAATAATAATAATAATAACAACAACAATAATAATAATAATAATAATAATGGACAATGTATTTGTAAATTGTGAGTGTGCATATTTTTTAACAAATAATTAAAATTATGTAAAATATTGTATTTGAATTAATAAATTATAAAATGACACTAAAAAGTAATAAAATAATTTGCACATTTTTAAATCATGAATGTGACACGTCAAAAATCTGTTTTGATGCAAACAATGTGTAAAAAATACTAACTTTTAAAAATTAATAATTTTGCTAAAATAGCAGCCTGAACGTGGTATTGGTAGGTCAAAATTGGATGTGAACAATAGTGAGATTTAAACAGAAGCCAGATGAGAATCTTTATCATGCTTGGGAGCGTTTCAAGGCTCTTCTTAGGGTCTGTCCACACCATCAATAGTCTAACGAGGTACTTGCTCATACTTTGTAGAGGCTCTTGATCACAATATAAAAATTTTACTAGATTCAACCGCAGGTGGTCAAGCTCTTGAGATGACATATGATGAGCTGTACACTTTATTAAACCACATAGCTCAAGAAATTCAAGAGTGGCATGATGATTCCAGGAGTGCCACGAAGAAAATTCCAGGTGTATTGGAGGTGGACCAATTATCGCTTTATCAGCTTAGGTTGCCGCATTGTAGAATATGATAAACAACCAGTTTAGCAGCTTGAAATTGGGAGTAGCACAACCTGTAGCCACATTCAATGCAATCCAACAAGTTGCAGGTTGTTGTGAAATTCACGGGAATAGTGGCCATTCTGCGATCATGTGTGCTTCCAATCTAGAATCGTTCATGTATGTGGGCAATGCTCAAAGGCCAAATTATGGTAATGCCAACAACATGAAGTGATAGACTCAGCCTTGGAACGCTCAACAATAGCAAATTCAGCAACCACAGGCACAACCAAATCAGTCATCTAGCAACTTGGAAGAGATGATAAAGCAAGTTCTAGCTAATCAAACATAGTTGGCTGCAGATATAAAAAATCAGCAAGTGGCCCAGAGAAGCTTAGAGTTGCAGTTAGGCAATTACATCAAGCATTGAATACCAGGCCTCAAGGTGGTTTTCCAGGAGATACAGAAAATCCAAAACAAGTTATGGCAATCACTTTGGGGATTGGTAAAAAGCTTCAAGGAGAACCTCCGAAGGTAACAAAGGAGGTAGATGTAGATTTTAATCCCCTACAGGTAAATGATAAAGTTGCTAAAATTTTGAGAAAGTCTGAATACTCGAAAGAAAAAGGTGGCGAGGAAGTGAAGGAGATGCCGCCACTTTCTTTCCCTCGGAGGCAAATAAAGGTGAAGGAGGATGCTTTATTCAAGAAGTTGATTGACATGTTCAAAGAGCTTCACATTAACTTACCTTTGTTAGATATTTTACAGGGTTTGCCCAAGTATGCTAAGTACTTGAGGGTTGTGGTTGCGAATAACGTAAAGTTGCAAGATGTAGAAACGGTAGCACTCACTGAAGTGTGTAGCGCTATGATGACAAAAAAAAATGCCCAAGAAGCTTAAGGACCCAGGGAGGTTCAATTTCCCATTCAGATTGGTAATAGTGAAGTGGTTCATACGCTGAGTGACTTAGGGGCAAGCCTCAATTTGATGCCCCTATCTTTGTTCAGCACATTGAGCTTAGGAAATCCTAGAGCGAGCACTGTCACACCCCCTTTTCAACCGAAAAGATTCATTTTAAGTTCAAAAGGGTTTTAATTATTAAAGTGACAAAAAGATGAAAATTTGTTCCGAAAAGGACCTTTATCAATTAAAACTCAGAGTCGCCACTTGGCAAGATCGGGTGTTCCAAATCACCTTTGGAAACCCTTTTAAAAAATGTTTGACTCTTTAAAACTGGTTTGCGAACAAAGATTCCAGTTAAGGAGTTCTGTTGACCGAGGGGAAGGTGTTAGGCATCCCTCGATCCCGTGGTTCGACCATGGTCGCTCGGTGGAGAATATCGGTTAATTTAACACTACGAATGTATAAACCACATAAAACAAGCAACAAACAAATCAAACAAAGTTCAAAACCGAAATAATGTCCAGTCCGACTATTACAAACCCAAAATAAAAGGTATTGAAATATAAACCTACGCTAACCTACACTAATCCTAAACTACACTCCACCCGATGCTTCGGGCCTTGATCACGAGCCTCCTTTGCGTACATGATACTTTGGGGCATTCCCCAATGAATAAGTACAATTTTTCTCGGGAAATTCTCCGGCCAAATGAGTACAATTTATCCAAACGCATAAATCAAAACCATTCAACAAACATTTTTTCATCATTCAACAATCACAAGTCCTAATTTTTTCCTACCCAACCTAGAATTGCGTATTCATTCTCGACCTGAAATATAATATTATCGAGTTCGATATGATGAATAATTATTTCGAATCAAACATCCATTAATGAATCCAAGTAAACCAATGTTTGCCTTTTATCAAACTTTCAAATCCCGCCCCGAATCTCATTTTTTTGCAATCAAATAACCAATTTCAATATAGAAACAATCAATCAAAGCCACGAAAATCATGGATATTCAAACACACTATCAAAATTATATCATCAATCATCACGAACCATGAAAATCACAACATCAACATAGCAAATTAAGTAAAATAAAAAGGAGTTGAAAATTTGGACCTTAGAAAAAACTTTCAAAATCAATGTATTATTTCGATTAAACTCGGGTTCTCCGCATCTGAAACCTTCGATTCGAACCTCAACAGCAGATGAACTCCAACTCGGGATCACCAAAATTCATTTCACCGAAGCTTCAAAATATTAAAATGACATTTCCCAGTGATAAATTTGCCAAGAAGATCGAACTGAGGGTGAGAGTTGCCGTTACTGACCACGGAATTTTGGTAGGTTTGAACAAAGGTGGGTTAGGTTTTGGTCAAGAGCTTAATCCTCGATGAATATGGTGATTCTGGTGAGAATTTCGCCTAGAAAATCGTCCCTCTAATTCCGTTCAACTCAGTTTTTCTTTCTCATCTCTCTTCCATCCTCTTATTATCGATCTCTCCCTTTTAAATACCCTCTCTCTTTCACTATTTCCCTCTCTTTATTTCTCTCCCAGTTTCTCTCTCTCTCTCTCTCTCAATCCATCTTCTCTACATTATGCGTCCGAGTGTATTGCTACCTATGTGAGCTCCTCCCCTTGAAAATGGAAAACCCCGATATTCTATGTAATGGCCTGAGGTGTATATAGTTTTTTGTGTATGGCAGTGACCAGATCCCTGAGTGAGTGAAAATGGTTTGGTCGTGTATTTTTAAGAAGAAAAATGATGTTTTTCGGGGGGTCTTCCCTGGAAAAAGAAAGAAGATGATACTCCTTTTGTTCTCCCCCCCCCCCATTGTGTATATCTTGTTCTTGTTTTCCTTTGTGAAGAAGAAATGTGAGGGGGTTATGTGGATGGGGTAGTGGGGGTAGGGTATAGGGTAGGTGGGGTAGGGTGAGTTGGTTAAGATAAGATTTGTTAGGATAAGGTTAGGGATTTAATTTGTTAGAGATTTTGTTAAGGGTTATTATTTTTGTATTTTTGTGGGATATAATCATATGGGTGAGGGAACGCAATAAGACAGAGGTAAAATGGTAAAAATACTATCGAGGAGGGACAAAATTAGGTGTCTACATCATGCCCCCTTTGAATGTAAACACGAAATGTTTTCAGACAAAGAAGTAGACAACGAGACAGAATTTTGTTCCGACCATTATTCAAAAATTAAACAGAAGGAAGGAGGGAGACCAAGTCTTGATTTAGGACATCCTACCTATCCAAGTTATGAGGGAATCAAGTCATGGGTATCTTAAAGGATTGAGAGAACGACTCTACTGAGTTGGAGAGTCGAGTGAGGTTTTATCGAGGTTTCGGTCCGCGGCTCTGTCATTACATCAAAAAATGAAAATTACAAGTTAAAAACATAAATGAAATTAAAAAAACTCTATCTATGCAGATTTCCTTGACTCTTGACTTGCTACTTCATCACCCTATTCTTTAGGTGGGCTTCTGACTTGCAATTTCTTCACCTTGTTCTTCATGTGGGCTCCTGACTTGCAATTTCATCACTCTATTTTTTGGGCGAGCTCCCGACTTACAATTTCATCACTTGTTGCTTGGTTTTCAATTTCTTCACCCTATTTTTCAGGTGGGTTCCTGACTTGCTATTTTTTGATTTGTTGACTTTTAATTTCTTCACCTTATTGCTTGACTTTCAACTTTTTTACCATGTTGCTTGACTTTTCATTTATTCGCCCTGTTCTTCAGGCGGGCTCCTAAAATCAATTCAAAATTAAAAAGAAAAATTATCCCAAACAAAGATTATTATAAAGATATTTCATTTGCCAGGAAAGCGAAGTTCCAAATGCAAGATTTAAATTTTCCCCAGTTTCTCATCAAGGGACTTTTGGGAAAGTCACATTATTATAGGAATCAAAGGGAGTAACTTGACTAAAAGGTACGTCTTATAGGAATCAAAGGGAATGACTCGACTAAAAGGTACGTCTTATAGGAATCAAGGGAAATGACTTGACTAAAAGGCACGTCTTCTAGGGGTCAAGGGGGATGACTCAACTAAAAGGTACGTCTTATAGGAATCAAAGGAAATGACTCGACTAAAAGGTACGTCTTCTAGGAATCAAAGGAAATGACTCAACTAAAAGGTACGTCTTCTAGGGGTCAAGGGGAATAACTCGACTAAAAGGTACGTCTGCTAAGGGTCAAGGAGAATGACTCGACTAAAAGGTACGTCTTCTAGGACTCAAAGGAAATGACTCAACTAAAAGGTACGTGTTATAGGAATCAAAGGTAATGACTCAATTAAAAGGTACGTCTTATAGGAATCAATGAGAATGACTCAACTAAATGGTACGTCTTATAGGAATCAAGGGGAATGACTCGACTAAAAGGTACGTATTATAGGAATCAAGGGGAATGACTTGACTAAAAGGTATGTCTTATAGGAATTAAGAGGAATGAATCGACTAAAAGTTACGTCTTATAGGAATCAAGGGAAACGACTCGACTAAAAGTTACGTCTTATAGGAATCAAGGGGAATGACTCGACTAAAAGGTACGTCTTATAGGAATCAAGGGAAATAACTCAACTAAAAGGTACGCTTTATAGGAATCAAGGGGAATGACTCGACTAAAAGGTACATCTTATAGGAATCAAAGAAGATGACTTGACTAAAAGGTACGTCTTATAGGAGTCAAAGGGAATAACTCGACTAAAAGGTACGTATTGTAGGAATCAAAGGGGATGACTCGACTAAAAGATACGTCTTATAGGAATCAAAGGGGATTATTCGACTAAAAGGTACGTCTTATAGAAATCAAAGGGGATGACTCAATTAAAAGTTATGTCTTATAGGAATCAAAGGGGAATGACTCAACTAAAAGGTACATATGACTCAATTAAAAGTTATGTCTTATAGGAATCAAGGAGAATGACTCGACTAAAAGGTACGTCTGATAGGAATCAAGGGAAATAACCTGACTAAAAGGCGCGTCTTCTAAGAGTCAAGGGGAATGACTCGACTAGAAGTTACGTCTCCTAGGAGTGAAGGTTCAATTTAAGAAAAATATCACCGAGCAAATGAAAACTAAAATCCCTGGACAAGTGTGTCTCCGAGAGCTATAGTATGATGAATTTTTACCATGATTTTATTATCAAACCTGTGCAGCAATATTGCTTCCTGCATTTGTAAAAGTGAGGCATTGCAGCCCTTGATGTTTATGCTCTGAAGTCCCTACTTTGAAAGGAATATGTTTCATATTTCATCAAAGAAAACTTGTGAGTTTAAAACATGGTGGCGGGTTTGTGGCTTTAGCTTTCGCGATGATCGCTCTTGACCCCGTCACTTTTAACCTTGCTTTAACCATTAGCATATATCATTGACTTGTTGAATCATTGACCCAAACTCAGATTATTAAGAGTGACTGAAACAAACACAGTATCTCTGCTTTGCCATGCTTCTCAGATAGACCCTTTGAACCCTGGTATTTTCATGAGTTCCCCGACTTATCTGTTGACAAAACTTTCTGCATGCCCTTTTTTTAGCTCACAATCATGCCTCTTTTATGCGCTAGCTTTTGTCCTGCTTTGTGCAATTAAAGAAACTGATAGCCAGTTTTGAAATCTTTTCTCACTTATTTTGACATTGACTTGACTCAAAAACAAGAAAAGGAAAAAAAAAGAATGATAATTTTTATTTGGATAACTGACTCAAGAAAGATAAAACAAAAATAAAGAGAAGAAAGAAAAGATAATGAATGTCCCCATTTGAAACAAAGAAACGAAAAATTTAGCTAAAAATGACAGTCAACACTAATGATTATGCCATGTATTTTGGATTAAGCAGCTTGATCTTTTCATTCAAAATTTCTACGCATTGTTGTTGAGTTAATGGCCTTGAAACTGAGTTGTTTCCTTAGGTCAATTGCATTTAAGACCCCATTTGGCTAGTGGCGCCTTGAAGGGTTTTCGCCAACAAACCTCTTTTTTTTTTCTCAGCTCACCATTACCTCATGGTATCCATGAGGGTTTTCACTAATAAGGCTCTCTTATTCTCATTTCTACCAACTCACAGTTAGCTTACGGTGCCCGTGAGGGTTTTCACCAATAAGACTCTCTCATTTTTATTTCTCTCCACTTACCACCGCCTTATGGTGCCCATGAGGGTTTTCACCAATAAGATTCTCTCATTTTTATTTCTCTCGTGATTTCTTATACTGAGGAAGACAAGTAGTACCCAAAATGCATCATCATATCCATTGCAAACTTAGCCTTAACATTCTCAAATATTGATTAGAAGGTCTTTCTTTGGTTGTAACTTGGCTTTTGGATAAGGTTAGAAAGAAGGGATGACATGAGACCCAAACAACACTTGAAGTGGTGTAGGACTTACAAATTTTGGAATCGACTCAAACAATGAGGATTAACTCATGCCCCAGTTTCTTTTGACTCATCAATTCTAAACTATTTATTTGGTTGGACCGAGCCCTAAGTAGGGCAGCCTACGTATCTCACCCTCGAGAAAGGATAATCAGGTCATGCGTAGTTCTGGCATCTTATTCTTTTTTGCTTGATTCTGACTTGTTCTTTTTTTTTAACTCTTTTTTTCTTTGTGATTTTTCTGACTTTAATTTCTTGAAAATATTTTCTTCCTTCGTTGATACATTTTTCTCTCTTTCCCTTTTTTTTTTGAAACTTTCTGACTTTATTCTCTTGCTCGATACTTTTCTTTTGAGATTTGCTAGCTTTATCTTGATTCCAAAAGAGGGGTATGAAAGAAAATAACACTAAGTCTCAAATAGGGTAAACAAAGGATGACACAATGTTTGGATAGCATAATAAAATGCCTTCGTCATATCAATCCTTGAAAATACTAGTACATAGCATGCAATGTGAAAGTGCACGATCAACATCACTTATGACATGTTTTACAACACTAAATTTTCCCGAGAATGTGTGTCACCTTTTTTTCTATACTTTTCAAACCTACAACTCCATATTTGTTGTACATCCGTCACTTTGAATGACTCATGCTTTCATGGAGTTGATTTTCTTTCTGTTCCTCTTGATAGGATCACGCAGACACTGTTTGACCTAATTGAGACATGTCTTTCAATTGACGACCAAGTTATTCTTATGATTCTCAAAATAAATTACCTTAATTTACAAAGAAGGCTTAAACTTGTCACCAAATGTCTCAGCACTCTACTATTTTCTCAGATGTTTCTCCTAACTTTAGCGCTCTGATCCAATGTTTCATAGTTAAATTAGATTTTAAGATCTGGCTGAAAATTCCTCTAGCATGTCATATCACTAGAATCAACATAAAATGTGCTATGTAAAAAAAAAAAAACACAAATTTAAAATACAAAGGAAAAAGGGACACTCTATTTAGTTAAAATAAAAGATAAAAGGGTTTAAACATGATGACAAAGGAACAAAACAAGATAGATCCCTGACTACAACCCTGAAATAATTCAGGTAACTGAAAAGAAAACAAAACAAACTACCAGACCTCTTCCTAGCAAGGAGATAGGTGACTTCTCAATTGCTCAACCTAACAACTCCACTGATTTGCATATCAGCATGACTAGAGCTTTCCTCACTTTCAATGTTCTGCATCATAATTGATCCATCTTGAATCATCTTTTTAATTTCTCTTTTCAAATCTCGACAATCTTTAATACTATGACACTGAGCATCACAATGATACGCACATCGTACGTTATGATCAAAATTTCTTGAATGTCGATTAAGAGTGTGCCCAAAGAGAGGAGTGATCATGCCCCACTGTACCAATCTCTGAAATAAACTGGCATACGACTCTCTAATTGGTATGAAGCTATCTCTCAACTTCTGCCTCATTTCATCATTTGGATTGGATAAAAAATCAGGCTTAGAAGGATTTTGGTATGTTTGTGGAGTTAGAGGACGACTCTGAGGAGTTGGTGTATTCCATTATAGGTAAGACGGGGGTTGAACATGTAGTTGTGCGTTATATACTAGATATAGAAGTGGAGGAGCAGAGTATAATGGATTTTGGGAGTGATTATGTGGAGCTTGGGTATGAACTTGTGTTTGAGCCTGAGAGAGACGACGGCGTGGTCTCCTTGACCTTTCCTGCTGTCTAACTACAACAGCAGATGCATCTTCCTCATTCTTTTTCTCTCCAACACTTCCTGAACCCTTTTAAATTTCTTGAGTAGTCGCTTTCAATGTTGCAAAACTTACAATGCGACTATTCTTAATTCCCTCTTCTATCATCTCCCTCATTTTAAGGACCTCAATGAACGGCTTGCCTAATGTAGGTAACAAGTGTTGATAATATATTTCATCCTGTGCTTGAATAAATACCTCCACTATCCTACTTTCTTTTATTGACGGTTTCACCCTAGCCATTTGTTCACGCCATCTAATAGCATATTCTCTGAAACTTTTGGAGTTTTTCTTTTTTTATACTAGTTAGGGATTTTTCGTTAGGGATCAAATCCACATTATATTGAAATTGTTGCACAAATTCATTAGCTAGGCCATCCCAACTAATCCACTTGTCAATGTCTTGGTCAACAAACCATTCCGAAGCTAGGCTTGAAAGACTACCCGAAATAAGCCATGAGTAGTTCTTCCTTCCCTCCAGTGCCCCTTAATTGGTTACAATAGCACCTCAAATGTGCCAATGGGTCCCCATGTCCATCATATTTCTCAAACTTTGGCATTTTAAAGTGGGAGGAATGTTGACACCTGGAAACATGCATAAGTCCTTATATGAGACGCTTTTGTAACCCCCAAGTCCTTGCAAGTTCTTCATAGCCAGTTCCAAACTTCTCAATTTTCTGGTCATTTCCTCTAGTTCTCTGTCATAACAGGCTTCTCAGAGTTAGGAGGAAATTCAGGTGGGTGAGTGTCACTGTAAAGACCAGTCAACTTGAATGTAGGCTCGAAGTGTAACGCTGATCACCAGTAATATTCAATATAGGCTCTTTTGTAGAGTAGGGAGGCACAACTTGTGGATGAACATCAAAAGTAGAAGCTTCAGGTGGGGGTGGCGCCACAAAAGCAAGAACAACAGGTGGAACCGACTATGTTGTAGTCTTGGATTGGGGAGTGAGGAAATAAACATTGGAAGTGGTTGGATATTGTTGCCCCGGAGTTGATCCTAATGCATGTTGTGGCATATCAACAAAAATAGGAAATTGGTCATGTGATAGGGGCGGCAAGCTAGAAAGATATTCTAGATTATCAGTGGGAACTTGGGGAGGCGGCAACCCATTAGCCGAAGCTCGATGCATTTATATCATTTGCTGTCTTAATTTTCAAATATCTTCATTAGATCCTAAATTCTCATTTCCCGAATTTCCTATATGATTAGTGACAACAAACTCGGAATCCTTGTTGGCCATAACCTTCTCTGTGACTTGGTGCAATATGGAGGACCAGCCAAAATGCCACAAACCAACCACCTCAAACTAACTGAACAAGCAATAGCAAATGTGTTAGAGTTCAAAGACTTTCTCAAAATCTTTTTTTTTTCTTTTTTTTCTTTTCTTTTTTTAAAAGGACACCGAACCCAAGAAGGGTTCCTACGTATCTCACCCCCGAGAGAGGAGAATCAGGTGTGCGTAGTTGATGAAGTCTTGCCAAAATGGCCAAATTAAACTCTTTTTCTATTCTTTGAAACTTTAAGAAGAACAGAAAATAACAATTTTTCAAAAGAATTGACGAAAATCTTTTTAAATTTTTCAGCTTTAACATCCCTATACAAAATAAAATCTATGATTACCAAAAATAATTTTTATTTTTTTTTGGATTTTCAATTTTGAATTTCACATGAAAATGAAACTTGAACCTATTAAAGGAAAATCTTTTTGCAGTTTTCTTTTAAAGATGTATATGACACCTGCTCTAATAAAGAGTGAAGAAATTTTTTTTGAATTTTTCAAATAAGATCCCCGAACCAACAATAGGCTACCTCGTATCTCACTCCCGAAAGAGGAGAATCAGGGGTGCGTAGTTCGTCCAGATTGGACAATTAATGATTAACTAAAAGACTAAACCTTGACTTAAGAGACACGACCAAAGACAGACGATGAAAAACGTCAATAAAATATTTTTTGGGTTTTCAATTTGACATTTCACATAAAACTGACACAACAACTATGAAAAGGAAAAAAATCCTTTTGGGTATTTTCGTTATATGAAATGTACAAAACTTCTACCATCTTTTTTTGTATTTTTTTCTTTATAAAAAAGCTCCAATAAATTATTGTTTTTTTTGAAATTTTCGAATTATGAATGCGTGGTAAAGGAACAAAAGGAAAATCTTTTTGATGTTTTTGAGAAAATGAGTACGAAAGGTAAAAAATCTTTTTGAATTTTTGGATTGTGAAAAACAAAAGCCATAAAGAACTCTAAAAAATCCGAAACTCTTTTTTTTTGGTTCACCTTTTCTTTTTCTCTTTTTTTTTCAATACTTTCTTGTCTACACACTTTACTTCTAACTCATGTTTTTCCCCAAATCAGTCCTTCAAATGACCACGCTACCCTCAAAGATACAACATTTAGCACGTAGAGATGCTTTAGAGGTGAGTCTCTTACAAAGAACCAAGTGAGTCCCGCTAGGTCTCAATATGATGCACATAAGCATAACCTAAAGGCTGACCTACATTGAGGTTTACTAACAAGGCTGTTCGGGGGAGCATATAGTCAATAGTGGCTGCGACGTCTTTCCACCTACTCCATGCAACCCAACGGCTCTCCCTCCTAAAATAAGGGTGACTCAAATATAGGTTATGTACACATGTGTACTACGGACTTGTTGCAGAAAGAATGACTCAGGTTATACACATGATGCCAAATATAAAGGGATAACACATAAGGTAAAAACTGTAAACAAAGAGCACGTATGAACTCAACAATGATAAACAATAACACCAAACAACACAACACAAAATGTCTACACACACAACTCCAAAATAAGCTCGAATTCTGCAAAATGCTCCCCAGCAGAGTCGCCAAAGCTGTCACACACCTTTTTCAACCGAAAAGATTCATTTTAAGTTCAAAAGAGTTTTAATTATTAAAGTGATAAAAAGATGAAAATTTTTTCAAAAAAGGACTTTTATCAATTAAAACTCAGAGTCGCCACTTGGCAAGATCGGGTGTGCCAAGTCACCTTCAGAAATCCTTTTCAAAAACATTTGACTCTTTAAAATTGGTTTGAGAACCAGAGATTCCAGTTAAGGAATTCTGTTGACTGAGGGAAGGTGTTAGGCATCCCTCAATTCCGTGGTTCGACCATGGTCGCTCGGTGGAGTATATCGACTAATTTAACACTACGAATGTATAAACCACATAAAACAAGCAACAAACAAATAAAACAAAGTTCAAAACCAAAATAATGTCCAGTCCGATTATTACAGACCCAAAATAAAAGGTACTGAAATATAAACCTACGCTAACCTACACTAATCCTAAACTACACTCCACCCGATACTTCGGGCCTTGATCACGAGCCTCCTTTGCGTACATGATACTTTCGGGCATTCCCCGGTGAATGAGTACAATTTTCCTCGGGGAATTCCTCGACCAAATGAGTACAATTGATCCAAACGCATAAATCAAAACCATTCAACAAACATTTTTTCATCATTCAACAATTACAAGTCCTAATTTTTTCCTACCCAACCTAGAATTGCCTATTCATTCTCGACCTAAAATATAATATTATCTAGTTTGATATGATGAACAATTATTCTGAATCAAACATCCATTAATGAATCCAAGTAACCAATGTTCGCCTTTTATCAAACTTTCAAATTCCACCCCGAATCTCATTTTTTTCCAATCAAATAACCAATTTCAATATAGAAACAACCAATCAAAGCCGCGACAATCATGGATATTCAAACACACTATCAAAATTATATCATCAATCATCACAAACCATGCAAACCACAACATCAAAATATCAAATTAAGTAAAATAAAAAGAAGGAGTTGAAAATTTAGACCTTAGAAAAAGCTTTCAAAATCGATGTATTATTCTGATTAAACTCGGGTTCTCCGCATCTGAAAAATTCGATTCGAACCTCAATAGCAGAAGAACTCCAACTCGGGATTACCAAAATTCATTTTGCTAGAGCTTCAAAAAATTACAATGATTCTTCCCGGTGATAAATTCGCCAAGACGATCGAACGGAGGGTGCGAGTTACCATTACAGATCATGGATTTTGGTGGGTTTGAACGGAGGTGGGTTAGGTTTTGGTCAAGAGCTCAATTCCCGGTGAATATGGCAATTCCGGAGAGAATTTTGCCTAGAAAATTGTCCCTCTAATTCTGTTCAACTCGGTTTTTCTTTCTCATCTCTCTTCCATCCTCTTATTCTCGATCTCTCCCTCTCAAATCCCCTCTCTCTTTCACTATTTCCCTCTCTCGATTTCTCTCCCAGTTTCTCTCTCAATCCATCTTCTCTACCTTATGCGTCTGGGTATATTGCTACCTGTGCGAGCTCCTCTCCTTGAAAATAGAAAACCCTGATATTTTGTGTAATGGCGTGAGGTGTATATGGTTATTTATGTATGAAAGTGACCAGATCCCCGAGTGTGTGCAAATGGTGTAGTCGTGTATTTGTAAGAAGAAAAATAGTGTTTTTCGGGGGGTCTTCCCTGAAAAAAAAAAAGAAGATGAACCCCTTTTGTTTTTTTCCCCCCCCCCCCCCAATGATGATGATGGGCCTCTTTGGTATATTATGTTGTGTATATCTTGTTCTCATTTTCCTTTGTGAAGAAAAAATGTGAGGGGGTCACGTGGATGGGGTAGTGGGGGTAGGGCATAGGGTAGGTGGGGTAGGGTGAGTTGGTAAGGATAAGATTTGTTAGGATAAGGTTAGGGATTTAATTTGTTAGAGATTTGTTAAGGGTTGTTATTTTTATATTTTTGTGGGATATAATCATATGGGTGAGGGCACGTAGTAATACAAAGGTAAAATGGTAAAAATGCTATCGGGGAGAGACAAAATTAGGTGTCTACAAGCACAGTACTTCTACAGTTGGCAAATGGGATCATAGCCCATCCAAAAGAAAAAATAGAGGATGTTCTCATAAAGGTTGGTAAATTTATTATTCTTGTTGACTTTATTGTTTCTTAATTTTAAGGCAGACGAATAGGTACCAATCATCTTGGGGCGCCCATTTTTAGCGACAGGCGGAGCTTTAATTGATGTAAGAGAAGGTATGCTAAAAATGAGGTTGGAGGATGAAGAGGCAGTATTTAAAGTTTACAAACCGCTTAACACACCATCCAACTATAAAGATTTGTGTATGATCACGGTTATTAAAGTGGATGAGTGTGGGGTGGTTAATCCATCAAGGACCTCTTCGGATACCCTCATTAAGCAGTCAAAAACTCCAATACCGCAACCTGACATGATGGAAATTGATGGGACTGAAAAGGCTAAAGTTGAAAAATCAGGTACCTTTGAGAATTCACACCCAAGAGAGGTAAAAAGAATAAGAAGATGGAGACCAAGTGTGAGAAAGAGAAGAAAAGAGAACGACTAAGTCGTTAATTGGGTCGTGCCGCGACACTAAATCAGGCTCTGCTTGGAAGGCAACAGAAGTTAAGTAGGTATGTTTTATTTTTAGCTTTTTTAGTTTTTTTACCTTCACGTAGTTTTGTTTTGTTAAGTCGCAAGTTAATGGAAAGTCTGAGTACCGGAAACCTGAGCTAAAGAGCATGGAAAATACTGAGTTAGGGTCCCACAGACCTTCTTTATATGTAAAGATGCTACTATCTAGGCCTAGAGGCCTCAGAGAGTATTTCTATCACTTACTTTTAAGTTCACTTTGGGGACAAAGTAGATTTTTAAGTGTGGGGTAGGCAAATTCCCGATTTTTGGCTCAATTAAATTTAAATTTTTGTAAGATACTCTTGTTGGTGCTATTTTTTATTGCATGGTACAAGTATTTTAATTGTAAAACCATGTTGAATACATGAATTGCTACTTTTGAGACTCATAGGATCATGTTTTTTACTCTTGTAATTTTTGGCTTAAATTTGAATTCATGCTATTATTTGGTTGGGAGTCTATGATGATCCTATATGAGTTGAGTATGTGCCATGTGCGTGTGAGGTATTTGTATATTCTTTGTTGCATGTGATGTCTAGAACTTGCCCGGTGTGTGTGCAAAGTGAAATAAAGAGTGTGGATTTAGGGGATGACATAGGCATTTCTTTGAGAGCCTTGTTTTATACTTTCTTTAGACCTACCTTTATGCATAATCCTAGTAAGCCCCGTTGAGCCTTTACCTTTTTCTTTGGCAGCCTCATATGTAGCTTAATCCCTTCTTTGATAGACCATAATTTGATCCAAAGCTCCTAGGCACTTTAATGAAAAATCAATTGAGTTAGGAGTGTGAAATTAAAGAAGAAAAAAATAAAATTGAAGCCCCTAAAGTGACAGCTATTGGTGTGCAAAAAGAATTGTAATGTGTTGTGGTTGGGAGTTGAGTAATGAAAGAAATAAAAATTTTGTTCAAATTGAATGAATTGTACATAAAATACTCGCACCATAGTGTATGTAAATGAGCCTAATGAGATGGGGTAAAAAATAAAAGAATAGGATAGACAAAAATGGTGTAAGTTAGTTATTGGAGATTTGTTTTAATTGTAAAAAGTAGTGTATTAAAGCGCTTAAGACAGATAGTCACTATTATTTCAAATAGTTCCTACCCGTCCCTTAGCCTACATTACAACCCGAAAAGATCTAATTGATCTTAAGTTCATCATTATGATATTAGTGGAGCACTACACTAAGGGAAAGCCTATGGTTCATTATGTGTAACTTGTGAATTCCTTGTGAGAGTAAGCGTAATTTGATTCTTGTACCCATTGTGATAAATTGCATTATTATGAGTGATTATGGGTAACTCTCATGTTGTGAGGGGCACATGTTTGATGAATGTGGGTAATTTGTATGATGTCCTTAAATGAAAAATATGCATGAGTTTGCCAACTAGGTGAGTCAATTCTTAAGGCTAGGATGTTTTGGAATAGTATTCATGAGCTTTCAATTGTGTGAATAACATGCTTAATGAAGAAACTTGCATTTTGTATAGTCATTATAGTTCTAGCTTGAGTTTCTTGCATGTAGTAGAAGTGTGGAGTCTCCTTAACCTATGATGCTTAGAGTAAAGATTTGTTCGATGATGAACAAGGCTTTAAGTTTGGGGTGGTCTAAAAAATTGACAGTGCCCAAACACACATGCAAGTGTGTGTGGTCTATTAAGTAGTAAAGTAGCCTTCAAAAAAGCCGAATGTCGATCCCATAGGGATTTGTTCCAACAACTATTCAATTCTAGTTTAATTTCTACGATTAATTTGATGCAAAGGTAACCAAAGAGAGTTTGGAGATTTGTAAATTGTAACTAAAGTAAACAATGCGTAAAATAAAAGTATTTGAAACAATCAATGAAGTAAAACCCAGGGTTAAAGCAATTCAAACAATCATACTATGTTATTGAATTTCATTAGTTAACTTTCTTATCTTGGTTGTTGATTCGTAAGGTTAATTGCATGATCATGGTCTCCCGACCTCTAATCCTTTACCTAAGTTGGACCTTACAACTACATCATTGAGCGGGGATGTAATAATCCAATTAAGTGTTTTAAAGCTATCATCCTATGTTTGAATCAAGTAAGGCATCTAAGTACATCCCTTTCCTAGACACTAATTTGAATTCCTAATTTCATAAAAGACAACAAACCTTACTTTGTTCATCTTCATGTTCTATCCCCTATTCCCTCTCCTGAGTTCAAAAGGTAGACAATTGATATATTTTCTGGGTGATCAACCCATCAAATAGTTAAATCAAAGATGAACACACAACCAATAATGATAAGCAGAGTTAAATGAACTTAATTCAAAACAATAGTACTCATGTTCTTGGCTTTAACCCCTGGAAAGAGAGTGTTTAGCCACTCATAGTCATAATCGTAATCACAAGATTGTAATTAACAACTAAGAATATGAATGAACTAAATTAAAATAATAAAAACCTAAAATTTAAAGTTGTAGCAGACCCTTAATCCTCCAAGACGTCCAAACATGTGTAAGAAAATGTGTACAATGTTGTATTTATAGCACAAGGTAAGCCAAAGTCGTGTAGGAGTTGGAACCGAAAAAGAATTGTGAAGTGGAGTGGAGGGGGCGCCACCCTGGGTTGAGCACCGCTCCAGCCAAGGCTGAGCTGAATGTAGAGCACCATTCTAGCCAAGGCTGAGCCTTCTCTAGAGCCCCTATCCATATAGGGCTCGTCGGGCTTATCTACATGGTCTCTCTGGAAGTTGCTTCCGAAATTTTGGCTAAGTGTTATGTGCCTCCTTCTATCCCTTGTCTTGTGGTGTTGTTTCCCTTTAATTTTCAGCTTATTCAGCATCAAAATATCATCATATTCAGATCATGAAGCTTCCTACATAATCACACACCACAAATTAGAGACAATCACAACACAATATCTATGATAATGAATCAAAACAAGAGCTAAGACTAGGCTAGTTCATGTTAATCTTCAACTTATTGTTCCACCTCTACACTTAATCAAATTGAACTTTACACATTACCAACAAGTTATTCCATTCATAATTACACATTTAAACTATTTGAAATAGATTAAACACAATAGAATTCAACGGGATTGACTAGACAAACAACTAGCTCAAGCTAGTAGAGCTAGTTTCCACGATTGAACTCTAAATGACTCATTTAAGTGCAAACTTGTTTGGAATGCACTTTGAACATTTTAATCACGTACTTTAACATTTAGATGCACATTTATCTCATTATAATCCCATATAGCACGCGAATCATCCTCAAAATAAAGCCAAAAAGACTAGAATAGTGACAGTAGAATGCATAAATACACCTAACATCAAGAGTCAGAAAAGTTTCAAGAAAAAGAAAAAAAAGAAAAAAAGTACATCAAAAAGAAGAAAAGATAAGAGTGTCAAGAAAAATAGAGTCAGAAAAGTTCCAAAGAGAAAAAAGTCAATAAAAAAAAGAAAAAAAAAATCAGAACCAAAACAAAGAACAAGTTGTTGGAACTATGTGTGACCTGATTCTCCTCTCTTGGAGGAGAGATAAGTAGGTTGTCCTACTTTGGGCTTGATCCAACCAAATAAATAATTTAGAATTACACAGTCAAAAGAAACTAGGGCATGAGTTAATCCTCATTGTTCGATTCGATTCCAAAAGTTGTAAGTCCTACCCCACTTCAAGTATCGTTTGGGCCTCATGTCATCCTTTCTTTCTAACTTTATTCAAAAGTCAAGTTATAACCAAAGAAAGACCTTCAGATCAATCTTTGAGAATGTTAAGGCTAAGCATGCAATGGATATGATGATGCATTTTGGGAAATACTTATCCTCGTAGCATAAGGAATTAGGTGAGAAATAAAAATGAGAGTTTTATTGGTGAAAATCTTCACAGACACTATAAGGTGATGGAAGTTGAGAGAAATAAAAATGAGAGTCTTATTGGTGAAAACCCCTGTGGGCATCGTAAGGCGATGAGAAGTTGAAAGAAATAAAAATGAGAGAGTCTTATTGGTGAAAACCCTCATGGGCATCATAAGTCCATAATAAGTTGAGAGAAATAAAAATAAGAGTCTCATTAGTGAAAACCCTTACGGACACCATAGGGTAATAGTGAGCTGAGAGAAAGGAAAATGATAGGCCTGTTGGCAAAACTCTTCAAGGTGTCCCTAGCCGAATGAGGTCTATATGTGCAATTGACCTAAGGAAGCAACTCAATTTAAGGGTCATTAACTCAACAACAACTGGTGGAAAGTTTGGATTAAAAGATCAGACAGCTTAATCCAAAATGCATGGCATAATCATTAGAATTGATTGTCATTTTCAGATAATTTTTTTTTTTTGTTTTCAAAAAGGGACAAACATTGTCTTTTCTTTCTTCTCTATATTTCTATTTTTGTCCCTTTGAATCTGTCATTCGAACAGAAAATTATTTTTCTCATGTCTTTGAGTCAAGTCTATGTCAAAATAAGAGATAAAAGATTTCAAACTTGCTATCAACTTCTTCAATTGTTCAAAGCAAGACAAAAGGCCAGCATATGAAAAAAACATGATTGTAAGTCGAAACAATACAAGCAAAAAGTTTTATCAGAAAACAAGTTTGGGAAATTGAGGAAATACCAAGGGCCGAAGGATTTATTAGAGAGACATAGTAAAATGGTGATATTGTACTTGCTTCTGAGTCACTTTTAATAATTTAAGTTTGAATCAATGGTGCAATAAGAAAAGTACAAGAGAAATCGCCTCAAAAGCCAAAGTTGCAATCCAACCCCCCTGTTTTAAACTCACAAGTTTTCTTTGTATGAAACAGGAACAATTGCTACCTTCTAATCAAACGCTTCAAAGTGCTAATATCCAGAGGTGCAATTCCTCATTTCTACAAATACAAGAGCAGTGTTGCTATACAGGTTTGGTAATCACAATTATGGTAAAACTCATCATCTTGTACCTCTAAGAGATGCACTCTCTAATTTGGGTCTGCCATGAGAGGTGTACTTCTTTATTTGAGTTGTTAATCCTAAAATATGCACTTTTAGTAAGAATCTTTCAGTTTTACTCTTAATAGAGGGACTTGTTGGTCTCAGCTATTCAACTTTACCCTCAAAAGGTGTATTTGTTGATCAAAAACTTGATTAATCGTTGCATTATGCATTGTTGCAAGTAGTTGTGATTGGATTTGACACCCGCAAAAGCTTTTGATGATAAACTAGGGCAAAAAGAAAATTTAATTCATGTAATTAGAAACTTCACTTCAGGACCCTCCTGAAAAATGAGAATTTACTTTATGTTCATGTCACGACCCAAACTAGGGCCTGGCCATAACGGACATCCCGAACCATAAAGGCCCGTATGTCCTACTCTATCTGATCTGGTAATCATGCACAACATTCATATAATAAAAGAAAATGTGGAATTATAATCTAATACAGAAACATGGTCATACTCTGGATTCAGTTTAACAATAAGGAATGAAATTCGAAATCAACTAAACCACATCTGGAACAGTCTGCGAAATCTCTACTACATAATCTAAAGACAACTGTCTGAAAAGCTAGGACAAGGCCCCAAGTAGACCAAAATAAAGGAATAACATAATCTGAAATAACAGGCCTTCTGGAACAAAGAAGGCTCATCACTGCATGGATCACTTCTCTCTGGATACTCTACTGATTAGCTGAGCCCCTAGACTGAGCCTCCAACCTAGAAGGTAGGGGGTCAATACAATTGTATTGGTATGCGGAGCAAATCCAAAATAATAATTTATATTCAACATATATGAGAGAAATTTAAAACAGTTCATAAACATATCATATGGTAAGGAATCACATGGGCATTTTTTAAAGACTCTGTAAAATCATCTGAACTCTGTGACACTCTTTGTTTTACTTTTGTGCTAGGTGGTATACCCTATAACTCTGAAATTCCACAGGCTATATGGAATCCGCCATTGACTCAGCGGGGAAGCCTCCAACCCAAGTGTGCCCCAAGGATTAGAGTCTCAAACTCTGCTACGCCACACGACCATCGCCAGCGTAAAAATAATATACCCGGATCGATAAATCACGGTTTTAGGGTAAGAGTTACTTGAACTCAAGCCTTCTTCAGGTAACCACCTAACCCTCTTTAAGCCCATTTTTAACTCTTTAAAACATGTATTCTCTGAAAACATACTCTGTTATGGCATACATACTTATGGTATCATCATACCATTGACTTGCAAGTCACATCTCTGAGCCATTATTAGCATATTACAATCTCTGTTTTCAAAACATGAATTTGGGACCACTACATCGATAAATCATTTCAAAGAACTCTTTCTCTAAAACTCATGTAAACACATGTATGCAACTCTCTTTGTCAAACTTTCAATGATGCAAGGTGGTCATGTCAAAACTCTTAATCTCATGCAAATCTTTCTCTTTTAACAAAATATATTTACATCAAGAAACTCCCTCTCTTAAATCTCTAAATCATGCTCAAAATACTATGGTATTTGAGTAAACTATTCTTAAGCCATAAATCATGCATTTCAATCAATCACCATAAGATCATAAACATAAGGTTATCACAAGAGAGGGATTTTCATTATTTGTGCTCTCAAACAAATCTTCAATTTCAAATTTCATACATATACTTATATGTGTAAATCAATTTAGGGGGATAAGGCCTAAAGGCCAAAACAACAATATCATTAAACATGTATAAAGCATAATAAAATCATGAATTTCAAAACCCCTTTAACAAATTCATGCTTGATAATTTTTAAATCATAATTGAGTGTTTTCAACAAGCCCATGCATGTAGTTTTAGGATAAACCCTACGTACCTTAAATTGGAATCTTTTGAATGAACTCTCACGTTAGGGATGCTATAAGTATGATTGATGGGTACTTCTTGTAGCCCTCGCAATGAGAATTCTGATTCTTGAAGAATTAAGGAAAAGCTACGGTTAAATCGTGAGATATGTTGATTTTTCGGTTGAAACCCTAAGGAGTGTTCTTGGTGATTTTGAGAGAAAGTAATGTTATTTTGGTGTCTAGGGAGTTTAATCCTATGTTATGGATGAATAGAGGGTGGAAAATACCACTTTTGCCTTTAAAAACGCAAAAATAAAATCTGAAAATTGGGTGTGTGCGACAGAGCATGCGTCGCACGCTAATCGCGCGATGCTACTGTCTCAGTCACAAAAATAGCTATAACTTTTCGCTCGGGTATCAGATTTTGGTGAAATTAGTATCGTTGGAAAGCTAATTCGAAGAAATTTCATTTGATATATAGTAGGCCTTCTAATTCATTATATACAAAGTGTTATGGGTGATTGAAGTTGACCCAAGTTTTGACGCTCACTCAAACTCGAACGATAGGAAAACTTTCAACTCGTCCTTGATTTTGGGGACCTATATGATCTCAATTCATGCTCAAATAGTTTCTCACACTACAAAATTGATTAACATGCCAAATTTGCATAGGATTTATGGCTTTTGGATCATCTACGCATGAAACAACAGTTTTTGTTCTAGCTTGAAATGCGGGGTGTTACAGTTCAGGACCCTCCTGAAAAATGAGAATTTACTTCATGTTCAGGATCCTCTTGGAAAATGGAAATTTACTTTATGTTCAGGACCCTTCTGGAAAATGGGATATTACTTTATGTTCAGGATCCTCTTGGAAAATGGGGCATTACTTTATGTTCAGGACCCTCCTGAAAAATGAGACATTACTTTCTATTTAGGACCCTCCGAAAAATGAAACATTACTTTCTATTCAGGATCCTCCTGGAAAATGGGGCATTACTTTTATATTCAGGACCCTCCTAGAAAATGAGAATTTACTTTATGTTCAGGACCCTCCTGGAAAATGAGAATTTACTTTATGTTCAAGACCCTCTTGAAAAATGAGAATTTACTTTCTGTTCAGGAGCCTCCTAGAAAATAGGACATTATTTTTCTATTCAAGACCCTCTTGGAAAATGGGACTTTGTTTTCAGAAAAAATGGAATGTTTCTTTATCATAATCTTTGTTTAGGATAATTTTCGTTCTGGTTTTGATTTTGATTTCAGGAGCCCGCCTTGAGAACAAGGTGACGACAATTGAAAGTAAAGAGCTCGTCTGAAGAATAGAGTGATGAAATTGAAAGTCAGGAGCTCTCCTGAAGAGCAGGGTGATGAAATTGCAAGTTAGGATGCCCTCCTGAAGAACAGGGTGATGAAATTGAAAGTCAGAAGCCTGCCTGAAGAACAGGGTGATGAAATTGCAAGTCAGGAGCCCGCCTGAAGAACAGGGTAATGAAATTGAAAGTCAGGAGCCCGCCCAAAGAACATGGTGATAAAATTAAAAGTTAGGAGGCCGCCTGGAGAACAGGGTGATGAAATTGAAAGTCAGGAGCCCTCCTGAAGAATAGAGTGATGACACTAAAAGTCAGAAGCCCGCCTGAAGAATAGGACAAAGAAATTAAAAGTCAGGAGCCCGCCTGAAGAACACGATGATGAAATTAAAAGTCAGGAGCTCGCCTGGAGAATAGGGTGAAGAAATTCAAAGTGAAGCAACATGGTAAAGAAATTAAAAGTCGAGCAACAAGGTGAAGAAATTGGAAGCCAAGCAATAAAGTGAAGAAATTGTAAGTCAGGAGCCCGCATGAAGAATAGAGTGAAGATTTTCAAATTCAAGATCAAGGTTCAGAAGTACCACCGATAGAACATGGTCAATTTGTAATTTCATCTCTAATATCAATTTTGTTTGGAGAAAGAATCTATTCTCAAGTTCAACCCAAAGAAGATCAGATCTTTTGTCAATTTTGAAAGCATTAGAAATTCAAGTCAAGATCCCAAAAGAAACTACATAAATTGGACTTTTGTAATTTCTTTTATCTTTTTTAACTTATAATTTTTATTTTGATGTAATAACAAAGCCGCGGGCCGGAACCTCTACAGAGCCTCACTCGACTCTCCAACTTGGTATGGTCCTTCTCCTTCCAACCCTTCAAAATGCATGTGACCCGATCCCCTCATAATCTGGGTAAGTAGGATATCCAAAATCAAGAATCAGTTGTATTCCTTCCTTCTATTTCCTCCCTTTAAATAATGGTCAGGTCAAAATTCGGTCTCATTGTCTATTTCTTTGTCTGAAAACACTTTGTGTTTACATCCACAGAGGGGCATGATGTAGACACCTAATTTTGTCCCTCCCGAAAGCTGAATTTTTACCATTTATTCCATCTTACCATGCACCCTCAGTCATGTGATAATCCCCTCACTAAAAGCCAAATAAACAAATTCATAACCATTTTTTGACACCTCACTCTAACAAATTTAATCTTATCCTAACTACCCTACCCCACATACCCCCTACCCCCATTACCCTCTCTCCTCGCGTTTCCTTTTCACGAAGCAATACACTTATACACTGATATATAGACCTCATTGAAAAAGGATCTAGATTGATACAAAAAGAACTCGGTATGTACAAAAAAGACCCTCCAAAGAGTCCACAAATTCAACACTAAACCGAGAGCTCAACAACTACACAAATGGTAAACAATAACAAAAACAGAAAGAATACAAGGTGTTTTCAACACCGAATCATCCACCACAAACTAAGTTAACAACAATAAGATGATGAACAACAACAATAAGATAACATCAACCAACGATTACAAGATTATAAGACATAAACACAACACAAGATTACAAGAAATGGAAAGATAGGTAGTGTGACATACACTATTATATGAACTAAGAACCTAAGTATGTTTCAAACAAAAAGACCCTTAACTAATGATAATAGAAACACCTACACTCTTATGTGGACATAAGAGGGACGTCAATCTCCCGAGCATCTAACGTTTCCAAGCCAAGGAATCCAACACAAGTGAATCCACACTTGTGAAAGCCTAGTTTCGGGTTTGCCTCTAAAGAGAAGAGAGGACTTATGTTTCCAAATGTCTTATGACTTAAAACACCATGAATAATCTAAGACTAAAAACCCTAAAATGTTCTATATATAGTGTATTACAAAAATAAGGTGAAATGACCAAAAGGGCCCTTTAATGAAAGTCTTCATTTAGCCGCCCTTGAAGTGTCATGGTGTGGACTGTTTTGGGTGTGTTCCAAGCCCTTCTTCACACTTCACTTGCACACTCCAAGTCTCAGATCAACACACTCTCGTACTCATCTATCTTCGCGGACGTGCCCGTATCACAAATATACACTCACCATCCACAATGTGTCGATACACACACCACCATAGACAGACTCCATTTTTCATTGAAGAGAATACATACTCTCAATTCAGTCTACACTCAAAGAATTCATAGACAGAGAATACCACAAACACACACATACTAAATTCCATAAACACACACATATAATACACTAAAACGGAGGAAAATACACACTAGAACAAGGCAAAAAGAGAGAACAACCAGAGAGGGTTTGAGATATTTGAACAAGAGGTGATATAGGTTGAATAGGTTAGAGCGAGAGAGGTGAAACTCTAATTTTTTGGCGAGTTGATCGCCGTAAACGTCTACGGACGGGTTGGGTTTCGACTGAACCATCGCTGGAACACTGCGTCTGAAACCATCGAAGCTCTGGTGAGTTTGAATCTCACTGGAAACAATAAAGATATCGTCCAATCAACAACATCCAACTCATTTTCCATCGATTCCGACGAGGTCCAACCGAAACACAATCGAAATAGAGAACGGGTTGTGCGGGTTGCTTGGGAATTAGTTTAGTTTTGGTTTTATTCATTTCGCGAGTTCGGAGTTGAGGTTTTCTGTTCGAGCTGATCGGGCATTGATTGGTTTGCTATCATCAAAAATTAGATTCATCGAGGTCCATTTCTCAACTCTATTTCTTAATTTTTATATGATTATAGATATTGATTTAATATTGTTATTCTATTTGTTGGGTGCTTTTTGGTTGGTGTTTGATTGTTGAAAATCATTGATCTCATGGTGTAAGTTTGATGTTGATATGGGTTTATAATTATTTTTATTTTAAAATTCATGTGTTAAAAGAAATTCGGGGAGGGGTTAATCTCGATAAAGTGAATTTTTATTAATTCTGAATCATCGATTATGTTGAATTTGTTGGAATCATGATAAATCAAAATGAGTAGGCAAACGATAGGGGGTAGGCAAATTTAAGAATTCTGGATTGGTGAATGTTTGAAATGTGTGTTGTATGGTTTTGTTTTATCGCTTTTGGATCAATTGTACTATTTGGTCGGGGAATGCCCCATGGCATCTGTATTGTTTTGCCTAAAAAATGCCCCGAGAAAGATGTACCTGAAGATGGCGCATGATCAAGACCCGAAACGTCGAGTGGAGCTTAGTCTAGGAGTAGTTTAGAATAGGATTTAAATTTCCGCATTCTTTTATTTTGGGGACTGCATAATTCGTACTAGTCACTATTTTTGGATTTTTTGGTTGTTTGGTTGTTTTGTTTGCTTGTTATGTGTTTTGTTGGTTTATACACTTCGTAGCATCATACTAGCCAATATACTCTACAAAGCGACCGTGGTTGAACCACGGGATCGAAGGATGCCTAACACCTTCCCCTCGGTAAACAGAATTCCTTAACTGGAATCTCTGTTCGCGGATCAGTTTTAGAGTCAAACCATTTTGAAAAAGGATTTCCAAAGGTGACTTGGCACATCCGGCCTATGTTAAATAGTGACTCTGAATTTAATTGAGAAATAAATTCTTTTCGAAACAAATCTTCATTTTTGTCACTTTAATAATAAAGACCCTTTCAAAATTTAAAAATCGATCTTTTTGGGGAAAAAAAGGAGGTGCGATAGTTACCAAACCATGAAATTTAGCCATATCATACCATATATTTTAATAAATAATCAAAACAAACATGGTTGTCTTAGTAACCATACCATGGGAAGCCACCATCAAACAAAGTGTTAAAAATCCTCAAACTTTGGCTCTAATCTTGTCCTTTGTCCCATTATATTCGATTTTAAAGGATATCAGTTATCGATTTATACATATGCTAACAGTTAAAGAACTATTAAAATTTTATTTAATCGGCCATTAATTTGATGATAAAGGAGATAGCTATGGGTATCCTATCTAACGTTTGTGGAAAAAGTCATAAATTTCTTGATACAACCAATGATGTGGAAAAAGTCATAGATTTCTTGATACAATCAGTTGTGCAAGAGATTATTTTTTACTACAAGAGCACGACATCGACTCAACCTAATCAAAAAATGTTGTTAAACAATCATAAAACCCATTGTATCTGATAAATATAAATTAAATGAGAAAAGCTAAGATAGTTTTTCGCGTTGTTTGATGGTCTTGAACACAAGAAGAAATTCAGCAATTGAAAATCGAACCCAAAACATCTTGACAAGCATAAAAACATGTATCTAATAAATATAAATTAAACGAGAAAATTAAACATAGTTCACTATATAATTTGATGGTATTGAACGTAAGAAATTCAGCGAGAGTTGAACCAAAATACCTTCTTTGTGCAGAAAGCCTAAGATGTGTTGGACCTAGGGGCGAATTTATGTGAAAACATGGGGTATGTAAACACATGGTCTCTCCAAAAATGCTAGATATTTTATGTAAAAAAAAAAAAAAAGTTTAATTGGTATAATATTATATTCTAATATTTGTGCCTCAAGAAGACAAAATAATGCATTTGATTGAAAATAAAGTTATTTACTTTGTGGAGTGGAAATTGGTTCCTTCTTAATATATTTTTATTTTAGTGGTGCACCGATGTTCCAAAAATTTTAGTTTCGCCAACTTGAACCAGTGTACCAACGCAGTAGTTTTTGTGTACTTAGGAGGCAATAAAATAAGTACACATGTATATATACATGAAAACTTTCGAAGTTAACGTATGCACATGCCGCTCGTCTCGTTTCAATGCTGATACAAGCCCAAGTTAGGATTGGCCCGGTCCATATTTCTATACACAGGGTTTTCCCGAAACATGAATCTGCAATTTTGTAGATCTAACAGTTACTTGCTTAGCAGGAGAGCTAAGAAAACTGCAGTGGAAGGCAGAGATTATGTTGATTTCTCCTCTCCTGCGCCACCTGTTGGAATTGAAGCTACACAAAATAAAGACGATGAGGAGTTTGAATCAAGAAAATCGATTGAGGAAGAGGTAGTGGTAGCTTTGGAAAATGAGAGCATCACTATTGTCGGAATATGTGGTATGGACGGCGTAGGAAAGATAACATTTATATAGCATAGAATTCTCGAACAAGTTATAGAAAGGAATTAAGAATAGCATAGAACTCTCGGACAAGCTTCGGCAATGTTCTTGTAATCGCTCGAGAAGGGATTTGCAATCACATAGAAGGGAAGGTGATGAAAACCACTCCAGGAGGCAAGGTGATATCCAATGTTCTTCGTGCTTTGAATTTTCAACTTTTAGAATTATTTAATTAATTTGAGGAAGTCTACTGGTACCTGGATCTATATTTCAATTGTTGCAAAAGAATTTATTGAGTTTCTTAAGCCAATATTTTGCTCAACTCTTGAGTTGCGGATGTTAACACTTGTTGAGTTGATTACTTACTTAAACTCAATGTCTTAATATTTAGGTAATCTCATCAATAGACTTAGATAATCATCAGTGACGTTCATGCTTATACTACTCCATGTAGATTTAGGGGTCTTAGTAGTTGCAGTAGTCTAGGATAAGGAGCATTATCATATTTATGCCTTTGGCACATATCACATCCCTTCACATATTCCTATACATCATCTCTCAACCCCTTACAATAAAAGATTGCAGTCAACCTTTTGTAAGTGTTTTCAATTCTAGAGTGCCCCCTACCATGGTGTTATGCCATAGCTGTACAATATCCTTCCTGAGCTGATGGTCAGGTTCCACTGTCAGCCTTCTTTTTTTCCTCAATTTGCTCATGTAAGTAAGTGTATCCAGTAATGTCCAGCTTCTTGTCCGTGATAGATGATATTATTTCTTTGAGTGCATCTTCTATATCCCAGCTTTGCTTGATAAACTCCAGCAAATTAGTCTTGACTGATGACAGTGAAAGAGCAACCATTCCACTATAGTTTTCAGGTTTGATCAGCAAGAAAAGACCACATGGAATTATAATCCCTAATAGATGTAAACGTAGCTCAGAACTAATATTGAGAAACCTTCCTTATGAAATTACAAATTACAATAGCACTATGTTTGAATAACGACTATGTTCATAGCAGAAAGGAGATACCTTATCTCTCACTAATTCTGAGAAGAACTTGAGTTGGTACTATATTTTCGAGCAAGATCAAGACCAAATACCCACCACCTGTTGGGGAGCTGCATGGCAAAATAGATTTTCTTTTGAGGCATAAATCAACCACCTCCCCCAGACCCCACTTTGTGGGAATACACTGGGTCTGTTGCTGTTGTTGTTGTTGTTGTTGCATAAATCAACCACCCAACCAGCTTTTGTGACAAATGTACCTCATATATGTCTGAAGCCCATCAAACCAGTCTGTAATTCACGAATGGATTAGGATACCTATACAACACGGGAAAAAAGAAACAGTTATTAGTTTAACAAATTCAACAGCATGCTATCGTGGTGTTGTTAGTTCTAAATGAAGTAAAGAGGTGGAACAGTTTTTTTATGAATAAAGATGCAAAACTCATAGAGTTCTCTGGCACTAAAAGAAAGAAAAAAAGAGTAAATGCCAAAATAAAAAAAGTATATGTATCGGCACCACAGATAGCTTGCTTCGTAATACGCCCAAAACTAAAAGGATTGGACATATGTGCCTTTAAATGCTGAAGAAATGAAATTGCTTCCACACCAATTTTTTTTGATATAATGGCCAGAATTAGAGTACCTACATTGAAGATGCCCATTCAATTTTCAGTAAGTGTCAAAATAGTTCTTATAGATCAAATGTTTTTCCTGCCCGTATGTTGCCTTCCCATTGTAAGTAAATGTGTGTAGGACACAAAATAAGTGTCCTCTGTTGTGCTAGTTTTGATATTTAAATTAACTGATTCGAATGATTTTGAGTGGCACTTTCGCTTAGCACCTCTGACAGAGCCTAGATTTCTGAATAGTCGGTATTTATGTATCGTAATCCCATCTAGGCTCACCTCAACTTCACTCTTATGTTAGCTAATCTTGCAGCACATATACTCTTACTTCTGCTTATCTTAAAACTGGGCCATATCCTGTAAAGATCTCCTCAACCTGCACTTGATGCAAGGATAAAAGAAAAGCGTCTATCATGTAGACCGAAAGCTGCATTAAGTAGATAGAAAAGCTATCTTTGGTCACTAACTTCACAAAATAATCATCATGAATTTGTAGCTTTGTCTAAAATGAGAAACTTCTTCGAGCAACTTGGAAAATTGATACTAGTAAATAACAAATTGCTCCAGAAATCATTAGTATGAAGTAGAATAGGTGGAAAGCTTGAACAGAACCAAACAACTTGTACAAGATCTTAATGCTACCTGATGCCACACACATTATTACTAATGACATGGGTACAAACTTGGTCAGTGTAATTAATTTCTCTGTTTACAGCCATGACCAAGGCCAGAAGCTCCTTGTCATACACCGAGAGGGCTTGATATTGCATTGTCAATCCCTTACTTAGATAAGCTACAGGCCTTCCTCCTTGCATAAGAACAACTCCAATGCCTATACTGCAAGCAACAGTTTTAATCAACAACAACAACAACAACAAACCCAGTGTATTCCCACTTTGTGGGGTCTGGGGGGGGTAAGATGTACGCAGTCCATACCTCTACCTCTGATGAAGTAGAAAGGCTGTTTCCGAAAGACCCCCGGCTCAAGTTACGAGATATCAAACAAACACATAGTACAGCACAGAAGCAGATGACATAACATAGATACTGCAGCCATAAGGAATATAAAACAGAGTAAAGCAGGAATGCAGGAATATAAAGCAGAGGAAAGCACACAGATTCGTAACAAACATAGAACACGGAACACGGAACAGAACATTGAATACGGAATCATACCAGGAATACACCCCCACCAATTACCTCCCTACATTAGCGACCCGAACAGGCCCTAATCCTCTGCCGTAATTCGCGTCTTCCAGACCTTCCTATCTAGGGTCATGTCCTCGGTAAGCTGTAACTGTTCCATGTCCCGCCTAATCACCTCACCCCAGTACTTCTTCGGTCTACCCCTACCCCGTCTAAAACCATCCAACGCTAGCCTCTCACACCTACGGACCGGGGCATCCATGCCCCTCCTCTTCACGTGTCCGAACCATCTCAATCGTGCTTCCCGCATCTTACACTCCACTGAAGTCACCCCAACCTTCTCCCGGATAGTCTCATTCCGAGCTCTATCCCTTCGGGTCAGTCCACACATCCAGCGCAACATCCGCATTTCTGCCACCTTCATTCTTTGGGTGTGGGAGTTCTTAACTGGCCAACACTCCGCTCCATACAGCAAGGCCGGACGGACTACCACCCTATAGAATTTACCTTTAAGCTTGGGCGGCACCTTCTTATCACACAGCACCCCCGATGCAAGTTTCCACTTCATCCATCCCGCCCCGATACGGTGCGAGACATCCTCGTCAATCTCACCGTTACTCTGGATCACGGACCCGAGGTACTTGAACTTATCCCTTTTCTTTACCTCCTGCGCTTCTAGCCTCACCACTACCTCATTCTCTCGCCTTACGTCATTAAACTTACATTCCACATACTCTGTCTTGGTTCTGCTCACCCTGAACCCTTTAGACTCCAGAGTTTGCCTCCACAGCTCTAATTTGTCGTTCACACCCCCTCGCGTCTCATCTATCAGGACTACATCGTCTGCAAAAAGCATACACCACGGCACCTCCCCTTGGATACGCCGCGTTAACACATCCATTACTAGCGCAAACAAAAAGGGACTAAGAGTAGATCCCTGATGCAATCCTGTCAGGACAGTGAAATGCTCTGAGTCTCCTCCCGCCGTCCTCACCTGGGTTTTCGCTCCCTCATACATATCCTTAATTACTCTGCTATATGCCTGCGGTACTCCACTCACCTCCAAGCATCTCCAAAGCACCTCCCTGGGGACTTTGTCGTACGCCTTTTCTAGGTCGATGAACACCATGTGCAAATCCTTCTTCCTTTCCCTATATTGCTCCACCAACCGCCGTACCAGGTGAATTGCCTCCGTCGTCGAGCGGCCGGGCATAAATCCGAACTGATTTTCCGAGATAGACACTATCCGTCTCAGCCTCACCTCGACCACTCTCTCCCAGATCTTCATAGAGTGACTCAGTAACTTAATCCCCCTATAGTTATTGCAACACTGAATGTCCCCCTTATTCTTATAGAGGGGGATCATGGTACTCCACCTCCACGCCTCGGGCATCTTTGCTGTCCTGAAAATTTCATTGAACAATGCAGTCAACCACCTTACACCAGCCTCTCCAACGAACTTCCAAAACTCCACCGGTATCTCATCCGGCCCCGTCGCCCTACCCCTTCGCATCCTGCGGACTGCCTGTCTAACCTCGTCTACCTTAAAACGTCTACAATAGCTAAAATCCCGACACTCCCCTGAGTGCTCCAGTTCCCCTAACACAATAGCTCTGTCCCCCTCGTCATTCAAGAGCCTATGAAAGTACGACTGCCATCTCTTCTTTATGTGGCCGTCCTCCACCAACACTCTACCGTCCTCCCCCTTAATGCACCGCACCTGATCGAGGTCACGACCCTTCCTCTCCCTAGCCTTAGCGAGTCGGAACAACTTTTTCTCCCCTCCTTTCCCCTGTAACCCTGCATACAAGCTCTCAAAAGCAGCCGTCTTAGCTGCCGTGACCGCTGACTTCGCCTCCTTCCTTGCTAGCTTGTACTCTTTCCTGTTTACCCGCTTCTCCTCTTCGTCCTTACTTTCCACCAACTTAGCATACGACTCTTTCTTGGTCTCCACTTTCTTCCCCACCTCTTCATTCCACCACCAATCCCCCCCGATGATGTCCGGCCCGGCCCCTAGAAACACCCAACACCTCCCTTGCATTTTCCCTGATGCACGCTGCCGCCCTGTCCCACATATTATCCACGTCCCCCCTACACTCCCACACCCCCATTCCCGCCAACCTCTCCCCTATCTCCCACGCATTCACTGGCGTCAAACCGCCCCACTTAATTCTCGGTCTACACTCCTTACTCCTCCTCTTTTTATTCTTCTTCATACCCAAATCCAACAGTTTTAATCTTTGAGTTAAAACTGTGGAGGGAAGAATCATTTTCAGTAACTTTGAGTTAGTAGAATCATTTGCTTTTACTTTTTAACTTTTTGCGTTTTGAGATAAACCAGAGTATTCAGACCAATAACCAACTTTCCTGAAACCTGTACCAACCACATTAAGCTCATATGGTCCTGTTACACCTGTTTAGGAGTGAAACTATATTGTCCTGTTACACCTGTTTGGGAGTGAAACAATGTTAAGCTCATACAACTGCACGTTTGTTTCTGCAGGTTCTATTGGGAAAGGGCGAGGAAAAGGACTTACAAACTTTACCATGTCTTCTAGTCAAGGAATGGGAGTAATACGTAAGAAATTCATGGTCTTGAGAACGAGTATGTGCAAGTTCATACTCCATTTTCTTCATTGACTAGTCAAGTTAAGCAATGCACTAAAGAGGTTGAAACAAGTATGTTTTTTTCCGAATCTGTTGAGTTTTTGATTGCATATAACTTAAGTATTATAATATGATTTGCTTTTCTAAGTAGCACTGGGAAGGGACCAGGAGAAGGACTTAAAAACTTTACCATGTCTACGTAAGAAAGAACTCCATGGTTCTTGAGAACGAGTATATGCAAGTTCATACTTCATTTTCTTCATTGACTAATCAAGTTAAGCAATGCACCAAAGAGGTTGAATCAAGTTTTTTTACCAGATCTGCTGAGTTTTTGATTGCATATATAACTTAAGTATTAGTAATATGATTTGCTTTCTTTAGGTGCTTTTGGGAAGGGACCAGAAGAAGGAATTAAAAACTTTACCATGTCTTCTAGTCAAGGAATGGGAGCGATACGTAAGAACTCCATGGTTCTTGAGAACGAGTATATGCAAGTTCATACTCCATTTTCTCCATTGACTAATCAAGTTAAACAATGCACCAAAGAGGTTGAAACAAGTTTTTTTCCTGATTTGTTGAGTTTTTGATTGCAT
>NC_061111.1:15591935-15600890 GCF_002878395.1 Capsicum annuum
AGAAGAAGGACTTAAAAACTTTACCATGTCTTCTAGTCAAGGAAAAGAACTCCATGTTTTCAAAAGTTTCATCACATCATACAAATGCTTTCTCGTTGTTAGGGGTTTCTAAGAATAATGTGGGATCTAATACCTAGATCTTTGTGCTCCTTGTTAGGGGTTTCAAAGAATAATGTGGGATCAAATCAAGGACTGCGATCAATGGATAATAATCCTCTGATTCTTGAGAAGATCACGGCAGAAGAGGAATTAGGAGAAGAAATGACTAATGAGTTCTTATTTCCCGGTTAGCAGGAGTTTAGCAAGCTATTGATGCATTTCTTTTTGAAGAAGCACGGTCGAGAGTTTCCGTTTCTTAGAGAAGTCAACATTAAAAGCTGTACTGAAATGAAGACGTTTCTCCTAAGATCCGAGAGTATGTCGAGTCTGAGTAATGGAGGAAAAAAATCTAAGATGCTTAGGCCAAGATTATCTAAATAAAACGGTATAGAAGATCTTCAATTCTAAGGTTTGTCTCGTATCTCTGTATAACTAAATTATATTTTTCTGGAGCATTAATACATCCTGCTTTAGTGTTGTGTAACATGTTCTTTAACTTGTAAATTCACTTATTCATTTAGTTATTTCTTCTACTTGCCCAAATGTATCCAGTTAGAAATATGAAGCATCAAAATTGTACTTTCTAGGCAAGTCATCCCTTTCTTGTTGCAATCTCTTCTACCAGGGTCCAGGAACAAGAAGTTAGTGATGACGACGAATCCAAAACTGGTGGGTATTCCTCTCATGGTAGCTAGTCTCAGATGTTCTTAGAGTAGCCAAAAAAATATATGATCGTTTTTCAAATTTTCGCTGCGTGGGACTCAACTCTCCCCTTCTATACTATCTCAAGCCCCACCTAATCAGTGCTAATAGAAGCTTCAAGCCTGAGTTATAATCAGTGCTAATAGGAGCAACCATCAGAAGAAGTAATAGTCAAGCCAAACAGGAAGTGAACCGCAACCATCCATTACGAGAGAGATTCAAACATCGGATGTGCTATTTTATGTCACTCGATGACTTGATTGGGACATTCTCGTTTTAATACGTGATGATGGTGATGAATCCTTATAATATATTGGCAGAATCTATTCGATTGTTCTCTTGGTTCACTTGGTATGTATAGGCAGAATATGTTTGGAAGTAAATGGGGTCAGTGATCCCCTCCCATCCATGTAGGTCTGTGGTCCGCCTCTGGAGTATTATATTAGGAGGATAATGCAACTATGCAAGTATCCTTTCATTTTATGTAATGGCCAAAATAGAATTATTTTCCTTATGAGCTTCCCAGAACGAAGAAGTGGGATGAATGCTTGTTTTGTTGATGTTGATTGGTCTGTCTATCCGAGGATGAAATGACACTTGTTGTGAGACAATTTGACTGATCTTTGAAGCTAAATTAGACTATATCAATTCAATATTCTAAGATTGAAATTCATTTACTACTTAAAAACTATACAAAAAGTACTATAAGTTGTAATTTCTCTCCTGCTAATGTGATGGAAAAAAATACAATTTAAAATGTTGTCAAGATTTTACATAGTTTGAATTTCAAAAAGTGAGAAGTGTCGCATAAATTGGACAGAGGGGTGTCATTTCATAATGCATAACTAGTATCCTTTCGTTTTCTCAAAGTAAATTTTGGTTCCTTCTCTAACAGTTCTGTCTATGTAATGGTTTGGCCATGATAGAATTCTTTTCGTTATGAGCTTGCCAAAAGGAACAATGGCTAAATCAAACATTGTTCATCATAGCACCAAGTCCTTATGCAATTTTTATGAAGGTTGAAATTATGCTTTTCTTCCCAAGTTCTGTATAAAGAAAAATATGGTCCAATTTGTCACATTACCATTCTTGTCACTCGTGTTGGTTATAATGTGAACAACTTGTTAGGAGGTCATTTTTTGCAAATTGTTGGTAAATTTGTTCCCCTGCGTAATCTTAAAAATTAGCAGTGATCAACAATTGCTTTTCCTATTTATTAGATTTGCACTACTTTTAAGACTTTTCTACTTTTTAGCCACTATCCACTTCTCACTATATAATGCACATCTCAAATAAATCTCTGTGAATATATTGCTCCAAAGAAAATAACTGTTTTGTTTGGAAACTGAATTAGAATTGATGTCCTTAGAATTACATAGCTTGATAATTAATAAATATCATAGCCTATTAATTTGTCAAAGTATTTTTGCAACAGTATGTTTGGACGGTAAAATTACAATTGATTTATTTAGAGCTACATTACAATAATTTTACTTATTTTGTCTAATTACACTGAATATGTTGTTGTTGTTAGAATAATTTTTTAGTTTACTTTTGAAGGTAAATTTTACAAGTTTGAATAATTCCTTTCTATTTTAAACTCATAAATTTTCTATCTTTTTCAAGTAAAATATGCTTCAAATACAACTTCATCACATATCATTTTTCAACTTTAATCTCAACCTTAAAAAAACTTTTAAAAAAAAAAAAAAAAAAACAATTCTAACTAAATTTATGCGGAAAGCCCCACTAAAAAAAGCAGGTAAAAAAAAACAAAAGAAGAGAAAAGGGAGGTTTCGTTTACTCTGGTAAACTAGGAGATATCTTATCTTAGTGGGAAAAGTCATAGATGGCTTGATCCATGTGCAAGAAATTGGGTATTTGTTTTATAACAGCAACACCAGATCTCTTGATAATGAATCTGGCTAGCAATTCAGGTTGAAAGAGGTTGTTTGTATGGTGGTGTCCAAATTTGACGTTGCTTACTTGCTGAGCATGCGGAGATCTAAGAGAATTGCACTGGATGTACTTGATGAACATGAAAGTGAAGTGGATGAGGAGTTTGAATCAAAGATAATTGAAGGAGGAAGAGGTCATGGCAGATATGAGAGATGAGAGTGCTACTATGATTGAGATATTTGGTATGGGTGGAGTTGGAAAGACAATACTGGTTAGATTTTGGATAAAGGATTAAAAGAGAGAGGCTGTTCTGGGAGAATGTCCTTAAACCATTAGAAAGATCAAATCGAAAAATATCTTCTAAAGTGCTTATTTGGTCTAGTAGCTGTTTGTTCCATCAGCTCCGTAAAAACAACGCGCACGACATCTTGATAATGAACATGATTTGGCTAGACATTCAGGTTGAAAGAGGTTGTTTCTATGGTTGGTGTCCAAATTTGAAGTTGCCTTACTAGCTACGAAGGCAGAGATCTTAGAAAATTGCACTGAATGTGCTTGATGAACTTCAAAAGTGGATGAGGAGTTTGAATCAAGAAAATTGAAGGAGAAAGAGGTCATGGCAGATTTGAGAGATAGGAATGTTACTATTGTTGAGATATTTGGTATGGGTGCAGTTGGAAAGAAAATACGTGTTGAAAAAACCCAGATAAAGGGTTAAAAAAGGAGAGGTTGTTGGAGGAGATTGTTGTAGCAAATGTCAGTCAACAATCAGACTTAAAAAGAATTCAGGGTGAGATCGGATGAAGATTCCGGTTGACATTACAAGAGAACGGGTTACAGAGATTAGCTGTGTTCGAAATTAATGGGTCAGTTTAGCTGTGTTCGAGATTAATGGGTCAGTATAAATAACTTAGGATTTCCAATGGTAGCAACCACAACTATCGATGCAAAGTGACATTTCTTGGAGTTGGTTTCAACAACCAAGCGGAGGTTCAGGCGGCTCTAATTGGCATTACTTGGTATAGTAGAGTGAATTAGAAGTTGATTCTGAACTTCTAGTCAAGTAGCTCAAACGCGATATTACACCACCTTGGAGCATTTGTAGGTACGCTGAGGAGCTAAAGGATCTCATTAGTTTACTTGATTGCTTCAGATGTTTTCACATATACGGGGAGGCGAACTTTCAGGCAGATACTCTATCTAAGCATAACATGGATTTTTTAATTTTTTTGGACAGAAAGCCGGTAATTCAATTGACAACCACTTGCAATTATTATTATTGCGGGAGCGCTAAAGTCTCAACATTAAAGATTGTTACAACAGAGGAGTTAGGAAAATAGACCAATCGAATTATGTTAGAGTTGAGCTGAGGGACTATCTAAAATAGTCTCTAGATATCCCTTGACCTTCACAACACAGGGTAAGGCTGCGTACACGCCACCCTCTCCAAACCCCAATTATGGATACGCTGGGTATGTTGTTGTAATTATGTTTAGAGTTTTGGAATGTGGAAGCAACACTTGAATGGATTTCACCAGAGGAACTACATATTGTGAAAGTAGAACATTTAAAATTACTCTGCCTTTAGTGAGCTGAAATCCTAATCGTAATTGATTGATTTGACACACTTATTGAAGATCCACAGTCAAAACAATATTTTATTCCCTAATTCGGAATATCTGTTTTGCTTGTCTTTGGCTGGGAGTAGTTCGTCGAACTTGAAGACTTGACAGTAGCTTGCTCTGATGATGAAGAAGATGAGATGTTGGAATACACATATCGAATCAGAAGGGAAGATGGTCCAAGTAATCAAGTTCACCAATTTATATGAATTGGAAATTGAATCTCTGAGATACCTCACTCACTTTGCAATGACGCTATTGAGGGCATTGAGTTCCCTCAGTTCAAAAATTTTTGGCCTATGGCTAGAAATAGAATGTTAAAAGGCAATTCTGGTTCCGACTCAAATCCTCTATTTTATGAAAAGGTGCACACTTCTACATATAACATATCACCCCAAAAAATTAATCCTTTTTTAGTTTGTACTGGGAAGATTTTAAGTAAATCTTCACTTCATGTTACCTTGTAGGATGAGATATGGTTCATTTTTTCTACTTGTAATGGAAGATATATTGAGTAATGTAGCACATCGAACTTTTGCAGGTTTATTGTCCCAGGCTGGAACAGCTAATGTTCAATTGGCTACTTCAGCAAAATTGAAATATTGGAAGTGATCGAGTGTGGCATACTGGGAAACGTGATGTCTCCATCAGTGGCAAGATATGTTCTGAATCTCCAAGCATTGCGGATAGGAAACTGTCCATTGATGGAAGAAATGATCATGGAAGAGTAACTAGGAGAAGAAATGACTAACATGTCCTTATTTCCCCAATTGGAAGAACTGGAGTTACCAAAACTTGATGCATTTCTTTCTGATGAAGCATGCTCTAGAATTTCCATTTCTTAGCCATTTTGAAATGAAGACGTTTGTCCTAGGATCTGTGAGTACACCAAATTTGAAATGGTTGATCGTAAAAAAAAGTCAAAGATGCTGAGGCGAATGATGATCTCAATAATTCAATTTTAAGGTTTGTCTTGTGCTGTTGTATAACTAATTAAAGCTAGTGGATATTCCTTTTCTGTGTTTAATATTTCTATGCATTTTATGTAGTGGCTTAGCCAAAACAGAATTCTTTTCCTTATGAGCTTCCCAAAATGAAAATGGCTAAATCAAACATTGGTCATTGTTGCACCAAGTCCTTATGCAAATTTTATGAAGGTCGATGATATGCTTTTCTTCCCTAGTTCTGGAAAACAAAAAAATATGGTCCAACTTCTTGATAGAGCTTGCGGAGATTAAACTGAACTTCTTGAGAGAGGTTGCGAAGATTAAACTGGTGGTCATGCTTCTTGAATCGAGAAAGGTACTCCTTCGTTGTCAATTTATGTGAACTTATTTGATTGAGAATGGAGTTTTAAGGAAGATTTTTGAAATTTGTGACTTAAACATGTCATAACATTTGTGTTTCTATGAAAGCTTCTCATTAATAGTAAAATGAAAAGCTTAAACTAAATTAGTTTCAAAGCTAAAAAGAGTCATTTTTTTTAAACAGACTAGAATGAAAATCATTCATGTAAATCAAAATGGAGGAACTATTTGTTAATCGATATTGATAAGGTCATAAACTTTAAAAAATATGCCTCTCTCTGTTCTTTTCAGCCAGATCTATGAACAAGCTCCCTACCAAGACACAGAAAACAAGTTAAAAGGAATGGTTCCTTTACTATATTATTAGCTACTCACTTAGTCCCAATTTATATGACTCACTCCCTTTTTAGTCAGTGCCAAAAAAAAAATGACATATTTCTACCTTTAGTAACATTTTAGCTTTAAAATATCTATTTTACTCTTAGTGAAATGATTTATAGTCACACATATATCTATGACTTATTTTAGACCACAAATTTCAAAAGTTTTTCTTTCTTAAACTCCATGCCGAGTCAAACTACCTCATATAAATTGAGATAGAGAGAGTACTAAACAGGTATAGAAGGAGATAGCTATGGTGTGGGAAAAGTCATAGATGGCTTGATCCAACCAGTTGTGCAAGAGGTGGTATTTGTTCTACTACGAAAAAAAGACCTACATTGTTTCATAGAAAAATGTTAATCAAGCATAAAACAAATGTATCTAATAAGTATAAATTTAAATATGTGGTTTGATGGCCTTGAACACAAGAAGAAATTCAGCGACAGAATCGAAACCAGAACATCTTGCTTGCACACAAGATTTTGCAATGGACCGGTGCATCAAATTAGCTTTTGTGTTTCAAGTTACACAATGAAATATATGATCCTTATCCATTCCTTTTTAACTTGTTCTCTTAGTCTTAAGGAGTGCACGTGCACCCCTCTCTTAGTCTGAATGTTTTCAAAATTAATGAATGCACGTGCACCCCTCTCTTCCACGTGGATCCGCCTCATCACTTTATGTTGCGTAAGCTGAATGTGTTTGCACCCTCCAACTTGAGGGGTGTTGACATTGGCCAATCTTTCAGATCAATCCAGGCCCAAGTTGGAATATGAGGAACACACTTGAAAGGATTTAACCAAGATCTTAGTTTCATTAAAGGAACTATATATTGTGAAAGTAGAACATTGAAGCACCAAATTTCATAAAAGGATTTCCCTGTTGGAATAGCTGGAGCTTAGCAAGCTACCAAAGCTGATGCATTTCTTTCTGATGAAGCACGCTCTAGTATTTCCGTTTCTTAGAGAAGTCGACATTAAAAGCGGTACTGAAACGTCCTAAGATCTGAGAGTATACCAAGTCTGAGGAATCACTGCTTTGTTGTTATAACGTGTTCATTAAATTCACTTGTTCAGTTAGTTATTTCTGGTTTTGTCAGTTGAAGCAACTTTCTCCTACTTGCCCAAATATTTCCGGTTAGAAATATGAAGCATCAAACTTGTACTAGGCAAGTCATCCCTTTCTTATTGCAATCTCTGCTACCAGGAACAACAAGCTAGCGATGACGACGAATATGAAGCTAGTGATGTCTACGGGTCCAAAACTAGCGGGTGTTCCTCTCATGGTAGCTAGTCTCAGATGGAAGCTAAGTGATCTCTACGAATCCAAAACTAGTGGGTTTTCCTCTCGTGGTATCTAGTCTCAGATGTTCTTTGAGTGCCTGGAGAAATAGTTTTTTAAGGTTTCGCTGGATGAGACTCTTAACACTCTATAATATTACATATCTCACCTCAAGCCCGAGTTATAGGATCAACCATCCGAAGAAGGATAAGTCAAGCCAAACAGGAAGCGAACTGAAAGCGGGTGAAGGCTAGCTTCAAGAGAACAGTTACCATCCATTGCGAGAGAGATCCCAATTTCGGATATGTTGTTTTATGTCTCTCAATGACTTGATTGGGACATTCTTGTTTTAATCCTTCTAACATGTTGGCAGAATCTTCAATTGTTCTCTCGTTACACTAGATATATGCACAGAATTTGTTCCGAATTAAACGGGGTCAGTGACCCCCTCCCAACCATGTAGGTCTGTGGTCCGCCTCTGTAGTATTATATGAGGTGAATACTGCAAGTTTATGCATTTTACGTAATGGCCTTGGCCAAAATAGAACTCTTTTCCATATGAGCTTTCTAAAATGAAGAATGACTAAATCAAACATTGTACATTGTTGGGATTAAAGTGGTGGACTGGTGATCATGCTTCTTGAATCGAAAAATGTACAATTTATGTGAACTTATTTGACAGATAATGGAGTTTTTTATAATTTTAAACATGTCATAACATGTTCATGCCTATAAAAGCTGAGTTAATTCCTCATATTGTCATTGAACTATTGATAATATCCCACAAAAGTCACTTTTGTTATTTATGACAATAATATCACCCAACTATTAGTTTATCTTTTATATTGTCATTCTAGCATTTTAAGCTACTAAACTCACTTAATTAAGTTTAAATTTATGACAAATTTATTAAATTATACCACATAAATACATAACAAAAAATAGGTCTAATATAAAAAGCTATAAATCCACCAAAATGAAATATATATTTTAAATAAACAAAAATTGGACATATTGAGATGTTTTAAAAAAATTAAAAAAAATACATGAGATTTATAGAACTATTTTAAAAAAAAGTGGACGCTCACTCCATTTCATATTATTTATAGACTTTTCTCTTTACAGTTTCACTTATTGAGTCAGAATTTGAACTTTATGAAATTTGAATTTTATTTTATTTTTAAAATTAAATAGTTCTATCTTATTAATATGTATACATTTAATAAATTTTTAAAATAGATATACAATTTAGAATATACATGATAAATTATCTTAGTTTATATTTTGCGTTTGTTCACTTATTTAAGAATGAGGGAGGTATTAACTTATTTTTTGTTCCACATATTCTATGTTATTTGTCAATTTATAAGACCAAAATTTAATTATTATTTATCTTTATATTAATTCTTTTTCAAAGTATAAATATAATAAAGTTTCAAACAAATTCTTATATTGTTAAATTTTCGTATTTATTAAGACACTAATAGAATATATTAAAAAATTATAAGGTAAATTAGTAAAATTATCCTTCTTATTTATAATTTTATATGGAAGGTGTAGAGAAAAGTGGATAAATAATATGAAGCAGAGAGAGTGACCCCATAAAACTAAAAAAAATGGTCTTATAAAATCTCATACTTTTTAAAAAGTTTTTAAAGTTATTT
>NC_061111.1:15600990-15603261 GCF_002878395.1 Capsicum annuum
CCCTGAACTATTTTAAAGTAGAATTATTATCTCCCTGAACTATTTTAAAGTGGAATTATTAAACCCCCCAAAACTGACAGCCAGTCATTGCAAATATGGTGTGATGCACGCGCCACCACGTCATGCCACATCATTTTTTATTTTTTTACTCTAAAAAAATTAATAATTTAACTTTATTATTTCCTTTTTTCTTTTCCATTTTTCATTTTAATTATTATTTTTCTTTCTTTTTCTTCTTCAATTCTTCTTCTTCTTCTCCAATTCTTCTTTTTCTTTTTCTTCAATGGCATTCAAGAACCTTATCTTTCTTTTTCTTGTCTAATTATATTGGCAATGCTTGTTGGAACTGATGATTGGTTGAATGGATGTTGTTCATCAGATCCTAGGTCACTTGATTTCCCTTGCAGCAGCAGTAGAATTCTTTGCCTAAGGGGAGATATATTGGACATGGAGGATGCAGCTAGACATTTTGAGCTGAATAAGATAGTTTTGCATGAAGTTCAACAACAATCTAAAAAAACGATGACTTTTCTCTTCTTTTAAACATGTTTTCACGAGCTGAGGATGATAGCTATGTTCCATATTATGAAATCAATTTTGATTGGGCAGAAGACTCAGTTAAACAGACAACTTATGAGGAAACACCCAATGCTTCTGCTCCTGTTGCATCTGATCTTGACTACTCAATAGAGCCAAAATATAATCTTGACTCCTCAAACACCCAAGTTCTTAAATTTTTTCAAGTTAATTCGGGTTCAATGGAATTTCTTCTTCAATAGCATCTAAGAACTAATCAATGGCATTCAAGATTAATTTATCATCTTCCTCATCTCCTCATTCAAGAATTCAAGTTCTTAATTTTTTTTCAAGTTTTTTGAATCAGAGTTCCCCATCTTCCTCATTCAAGAATTCATTAATCGGAGAACTCTTATTGTTTTCTTAGTTCAAGTGCTTCTTGATTTCGGTTTCAGAGCAAAAAGAATTTCTTGATTTTGAAAAAATCCATTAATGAGGAAGATGAAGAACTCCATTAATGAGTTCTTCAACTTTTGTTTTGAAAAAGAGAAGAAGAAGACATGACATGGCAATATTTATTAAGAAAAAATAATATTTATTAAAAATAATGACGTAGCAATCAAAAAATAATGATTTTAAAGTGAAAAAAAGTCAACTAAGCGCTTATGGGCGCGTGTAGTCACGTCCAGTGACACGTCAGCAATTTGGGGGTAATAAATTCAGTAAAAATAAGTTCATGGGGGTCATAGGTCACATTAAAAGGTTGAGTGTGTAGTTGGAATTTCGACTAAAGGTTTGGGGGGGGGGGGGGGGGGGACAAAGACCTTTTTCTCAAGTTATTTTCATCATGTATAATTTATCTTTATTTAAGATCTATTTTATTTTGGTGTATTTATTGCTTTTATGCTAGAATTTGGTGGATTTTATTGCTTTTATACTAAAATCATTTTTTGTTTTGTATAAGGTGGTATAATTTAATGAATATGTCATTAAATTGAAATTAAAACATTACTTAAGAAAATTAAGTGAGTTTAGTAGCTTAAAATATTAGGATGACAATATAAGAGATAAATTAATAATTGAGTGACATTTTTGTAATAAAAAAATAAAAATGACTTTTGTAGGATATTGTCAATAATTCAATAACAATACGAGGAATTAACTCATAAAAGATTTTCATTAATTGTAAAATAAAAAGTTCAAACTAAATTAGTTTCAACGCTAAAAAGAATCATTTTTTAAAATTGATTAGAAAGAAAACACATTCATATAAATCAAAATGGAGGAATTATTTATTTGAGAAAAGATATCTTTTCCCCCGTGAACTTGTCCTCCCAACTCACTTTAGCATTTAAACTTAACTTATGTTTATTTACCCCCTTAAGATCTTTAAAGTAAATTGTTTTCACCCCTTAATATATAATACCACTGTCATAACAGAGAGTGCATCACACTCGCTGATATGTCAGCGCCACATCACCACCACGTCGGAGCCATGTAAATAAAGTATTTTTTTTAATAATTTTATATATATGTACATATTTTAAAATATATAAAAAATAGTTTAAATTAAAACAAAAACCCCTCCCCATCCCCCCACCCCATTTTCCATCTTCTTCGTAACCCCCAGTCCTACCCCTCCCGTCCACCCCCAAACCTGCACACACACTCCGTTCTCCCTCATACTGCCCCATCTGCACACACACCCATCCATCTCCGTTGATACAAGATCGACAAGGAAGACACGAAAACATA
>NC_061111.1:15606261-15616980 GCF_002878395.1 Capsicum annuum
TTAAGTCATCTGGTGGAACTTGTAATTTCAATGGCCTTGCCATTCCCACCAAAAAAGATCCAAGTAACTACTCATCATTCTTCAACTGGTCCTAGTTATAACGTTAATTGGAATAGAAAATGCCTACATAGAGAAAAGAGACATTACCGTTGGAGTACTTCCGTAGAAGAAGAATTCTTGTTTATAGCAAATTGATGTACAATTTAATACTACTATCTATCTGTCATTTTTATAGATAGATAGATTAGCAATAATAATTTTTGCTACGCTGTTTATAGCAAGTTTCCAAGCGTCACACTTTAAAGATGCGTCCAATGGAAGCTACGCCTGGCAACATTGGGATGAGACAAAGCCGCGCCTTCTTTTCTATACGCTAGAATAAAGTAACTCAAAATTAAGGTAAAAACTTACACACACATCAAATTAATATTCTTTATCATGATTATGTAATTAAATTAAGTAAAATACATGACATGCATATATTGGTTAGGTGTAAAAATTTTGATGCCGTGGCTACTATATATGAATACCAACACCAAAACGCCAGAAGATGCCATGGATACACTATTTGCTTAGACAATGTCAATGGATACACTTATATAGTGCCTGAAAAAATTATGTATTAATGTCAAAGAGAGGGTAATTAAGGGGTGTTAAAAAGGAGGTTTTTTGAAATTCTGTAACGTTAACAGTTACAATAATTCATAATGAATTTCGAGAAAATGTAATCGTTCCTTATTATGTGACCGGTACATTTTTCCTTTTAAAAGGATAAAAAAAGACTTTTAACTTATAAAATGTGAAAAAAAAAGTTTAAAAAATGTGATGAAAGATAAATGTCTTTCTTGACATTCTAAACATGTTACATCAACAGACTACTTAGTCTCTTTTATATATTATATACAATCTAAAAAGTATATTGGAATAATTTTCACTTATATATAGAGAGAGCGAGAGATGGATATATAGATTCTTTACTACATCAATCTTCTATAATGATATTTCAGTTGGTTAAGATCTTTTTGAAATTAATTTATTATTTATGTTATATTATATGTTTTTTTATAACATATTTCAGTTATATACTCAAAAATTATTAAAATAAATAATGTCATTATAAAAAGGCTTAACAATAGTTGAAATTGCTTAGATAGCTCCGCACCGAGATTCCAATCCTTTACACTCTGGTGGTTGTGGATGGTGTTTTCTCATGGTTTCATAATATACGGTACTGTATGGTATAGTATAATATAATGTTTGAATAGATTGTATCGTTTTCTGCTATTTAGTAACAATTTTATTATTTGGTTTGACGGTATGACACAATATTGCAACTGATAAGTTTACTAAAATGTTCTTAATTATTATAAATGTTAAATTCATCTATAATTATAATTAAAATGATTTCCTTCCTGCTAATTTGTCACAAATTGTTCCATGTAATATATTAAGTTGTTAAATCATATAAGTTTTAACAAAATCAATAAAAGAGTAGATCAAAATAAATGTAATTGGATTCATTTCTTATTGTAACAAATTCCATTTATTTTTGGGGTTTTGAGACATGACAATCAACGAGAAGCACAAAGTCTGAATGCATCTTTTGTGTATGCTACAAGTGTGCTCGGTATGGAGGAAAATATTTTTCATCAAAATAAGTTGTTTCTTACTTATTTTCTTTTGTTTGTTATGCAAGTAGAAAAGAATTTTCTAAAGGCATTCGTATATTTTTAATACAAAACAATGAAAACGAAAAGAATAACGAGGGTGGGTAAGAATTTTTTTATTTTTTTTTTAAATTAAGGGAGAAGGGGGAAGGGGCGGCGAGGGGGGTGTAGTGGAGTGGGGGTAGAGGTAGGGATGGGGTAAGAAAAAAATTAAAATTTATTTTAAAAATTAAATTAAAAAAATAACCTTTTTTGGGAGCAGGGGGACTGGTAGGGAGGGGGGTAATAATTTATTTATTTTTTGAAATTTTTTGAAAAACAATAGAAAATGACATGGGGTTGGGAGGAGGGTGGGCTGGTGGGGGAAAGTGGGTAAGAATTTTTTTTTTATTTTTTTTAAAAAGCAGACAAAAAAACTTGTGGTGTGGGTTTGATAGGGGGTGGGGTCGGAGGAGGGGGGAAGATTTTTTTTAAAAAAAGAAATTTAAAAAGTAATTATTTTGTGGGTGGGTGAGAGGGGGTGAGGGTTGAGGTAGGGGACAGTGCGAAACAATATATTTTAAAGGGTAAAATAAGATTATGTAATATTAAGTAAGGGCATAATTGAAAAAAAAAATAATCATGTGATACCACTAAATCGACGGTTAAATAAAATGAGGTTTTGCATGATTATCAAATCATGAAATCTAACCATACTAGACCCAATGGCGGAACCATCTTTGCTCCAGGAGGTTCATCGAAACCCCTTTCGACGAAAAATTATACTGTTTTTATATTATTTTTACATGGTAAAAAATATTTTTTATGCATATATAGTAGATGTTGAACCCCTTTCGACTAGTTTGTATATATACTTTTGAACCCCTCAATGAAAATTCTGATTTCGCCACTGAATATATCATGCATTTTAATAAAAGAATTAAAACAAACATAACTTTCTTAGTAATCATACCATATTATGGAAAACTACCATCCAAACAAAGTGTTAAAATCCTTAAACTTTGATTCTAATCTTGTACATTGGGCCATTATATCCATTAGAGTTCTGTATCAATCAGTTCGGTTTGATTTTAAAAATTATTAGATATCTGTTTATAGATATGCTAAATTGTTAAAGAGCTGTTAAGATTTTGATTAATCGGTTATTGGTTCAATAATAAAGGAGATAGCTATGGGTATCCTATCTAACGTTGAGGAAAAAGTCATAGATTTCTTGATACAACCAATGTTGTGGGAAAAAAATCATATATTTCTTGATACAACTAGTTGTGCAAGAGATTATGTTTTTACTACAAGAGCATCACAACGGCACCACTTCATCAAAAAAGTGTTGTTAAACAAGCATAAAACCCATTGTATCTAACAAATAAATTAAATAAGAAAAATTAAGATAGTTTGATGATATTGAACGTAAGAAATCCAACGAGAGCTGAACCAAAACATCTTCCTTGTGCAGAAATCCAGTTAGACCTAGGGCCGAATTTATGTGCAAAATATCGGGCATGTGAACACATGATCTCTCCAAAAAAAGTTAAGATATTTTATGTATATATTTTTTTAAATTAATATAATATTATAGTCTAACACTTATACTACAAGAAGACTAAATAGGGCGTTTGTTTGAAAAATAAGTTATTTACTCTGCCAACTAGGAATTGATTCCTTCTTAATACATTTTTGTTTTAATGGTGCATCCATGTTCCAAAAGTATTAAATTCGTCTTTGGTTGAACTTGGGCCAGTGTACCAAATGAGTTTTTGTGTATCTAAGGGACACAAAAATTACATAATTACACAACTTATATTTTCAATATTACAAAAAATCACAATTCCCTAAACATATTATAAAAATTCCACATATACATAGAATACTATGTATATGTCGGCTATATTATGTATATTAATAGGGAGAGAGAGTAAGTAATTAAAAAAGTGAGAGAGAGTGTAATTGAGAGTGTAATTACTTTTATAATGTTGGTATTTATGTTATTTATACAAATATATGATCCTTATTCAGGTACACATGTATTTCTCTCTCTATATCTATATTTATAATCTATAATCTATATCTATATAATAATATATTAAAAGTGTGAAAATGCTTAGAAAAGTGATTTAAACTTTTTGCCCTTTATTAAAATATTTCGCAATAGACAAAATTGTCTTTTCACTTTTTTTAAAAAAAAACAATTATAATCAAATTATTATTCAAATATTTAGGATAAAGGAAAAAAAAAAAGAATCCCATATCTAAAATGAACTAAATGTAGTGCGTAAAATTTTTGATTAGAAGTCCTACACAATATTTTGAGGAAAAAACCTATCCATAAAAAGAAAAAAAAAATTAGTTTTAAGTTTTCTAATTAAATTAAATAAAAGTTACTGAATACATATTTAGCACATATTTGCTATTTTTTTATGTAAAAAGATTTCTTTCTTTTTTAAATATAATTTTTTTTTTAATCAAAGTTGGGGGTAATAATGGTAATTACGTGTATTACTATTTCTCAAGTTAAAAAAATTTCTTTTTTTAAAGTTTGTTTAACCAAAGTAGAAAGAAAAAAATATATTTTATTTAGATAAAAAATTATAATATTTAACACTTTTAAATTATTTAGAAGTTTACCATATATTAAAAAAAGAAATATCTACAATTCTATTTAAGTATTTATTTGATCAAATTTTATTAGAAAAATATGTATAGTTCTTCTACTTCTACATTTTTTTCTTATTTTTGTTTTAATTTTGTTTGATAATTAATTAAAGTTCTCTTCTTGGATTCTTTAGGATTTTCTAGCATTCTTCGTTATATGAGTTCTCTTTTAAATTTTTGTTGTATACAATTATCTTACTTGTGAATAAATCATGAAATTTAGCATATCATAGCTATGTTTATTAATGGACTTTAATGGTTGTTCTTTTTTTTTTTTTTTTTTTTTTTTAGTACAGACTCTAATGATAATCACACATACAAAATATGATCAAATAGTCTTTTCAGAGGTAATTTTCATTTCTATTATCTATTTAAATAATTTTATTTAATAAGTGGTGCTTTGTAACTTTTAAGCATATTTTTTCATTCAATGTTATAGTTCAATTGGGACATACCTCCTTTTTTCGATTGTTCAAACAACAATTATTTTTGCAGATAGATGAAAAGTTTAATATTTGTCAAATGATACTAGGAGTATACTAGGCATGCTGATTTATATAAATACGATTATATCTAAATAAAATGTTAATAGAATTATTATACGTTTTGGGGATAATATACATTACGATACACGTCATATATATACATACATACATATATATATATATATGTATGTATATATATATGATAAAACAATAGCAATAAATTTTAATAGTAATTTTACCTTAATTTCTTATGACGTATCATTTTAATGTCAATTGTTACATTTTAAAATATCATTCTTCTACTTGAGACACACGTGCAAAATAAATATGTTATTCTAGTATATTAAAAGTGTGAAGGGTATTAAAAATATTATTTATACTTTTTGTCCTTCATTAAAAGTCTTTATTTTAGATAAAATCGTCTTTTCACTATTTTTTCTTAATATTTAAGGTTAAAAATAAATTTAATAAAATTATGATAAAATCTTTCCATAATAAGAAACTAACCTAAAATAAATCAAACTCTTAACTAGTACACCTTTGTCATATTTCGTTTCCCCAAACTAAGCCTAATCTAATGAAAAAACTCTACCAAACCCACTATCCCAAGCAGTCCAACCACCATATCCCTACTAACACACAAAAATCAAATACTAATTAATCCTAAACTCCAATTTTCCCTTCCTCACGTCACCTAAACTTCCCAATACTACTACTATAAAACCATTAATCCCATTCACGTTTTTCGGCAAGTCTACGGTTATTCCCCCATGTAAAAATTTCAAAACAACCATAAAATTACTCCCTCAAGATACCCACTCCAAAACAGTCACCAAGCAATTCCCTCACGGCTTCAAGTTTGTGACCTTTGGATGCTAGTTAGTGATGATCCATCAACCACTCGGAACTTCTGGTGTTAAAATATATTTGCTTACACTAAAATTTATGTTTATGTTACATTATTCTATTAAAATGTGAAGGATCTTTGAAAAGTGATTTAAATTTCTTACACTTCATAAAAAATCTTCGTAATAAATTTTGAAGTTAACATATGAACATACACCGGGCTCTTCCACATGAATCCTGCTTGAGCGGGTGTTGACATCGGCCCATGTTTCAAAATGCTGATCCAGGCCCAAGTTGGCTTGAGGGGTGTTAATACGCCTAATGTACAGATGGACTCATTACACAATAAAATAATCTCTTTTTCCTCCTTCTTCTCCATTTTAGTTTTTTTTTTTTTCAAAATATGGATCTGCAATTTTGTAGATCTAACAGTTACTTGCCGAGCAAAAGAGCTAAGAAAATTGCGGTGGATGGCAGAGATTATGTTGATTTCTCCTATCCTCCACCACCTGTTGGAATTGATGCTACACCCAGAAAAGTCGACGACGAGTTTGAATTAAGAAAATCGACTGAGGAAGAGGTAATGGTAGCTTTGACAGATGAGAGCATCACTATTATCGGGATATGTGGTATGGTAGGGGTAGGAAAGATAACACTTATGTTGCATGGTATTCATGTACCAATTATGAAAATGGATTTGCAATGACGTAGATCTCTCTAACTAACTTTGGAAAGAGATTTGTAATTGCATAGAACTCCTGCACCAGTGGATTCATTTCGCCCAGGGATGCAAGGAGATCACGTGATGATGATAGTGATCCTAATGATGGTTGTTAATTTCGTTGCAAATTGTCTTGTATTTGCAATTCATGATTGCAAAGAATTAACAATTCCTTAGTTGAAGAAGACCACTCCATAATGCTTTAGATTTTCAACATTTAGAATTATTTTATATTATGTCCTTCGAGTGTTTGTTCATTGTTGTCAAATCTAAGGACGAGCCCTGCCATTCGTAGGAGACCGCATGCGCGTGGCAAATGAAAACATAATGCGCTTCGAGACGAGACTACAAATGCTACATAATGCATACTACAAATGGTGCGAGACTCTCGGCTACGGGAGAGAATAAGAAAGAATATAATATTACAGTCTCTTCCGTTGTGGAAAAGAAAGAATATAATATTACAGTCTCTTCCGTTGTGGAAAGTTTATTTACATAAAGAAATGAGTTCCATATTGTAATCTCTATTTTTGATTCATTAACTCGAATGAGATACGAAAATTGACCAATCTAATTATGTAGTTTTGGAATATGAGTAAACAACACTTGATTTCATCAGGATCTTAATTTCACTAAAGGAAATATATATTGTGAAAATAGAATATTTAAGTTGCTCGACCTTGAGTGAGCTGGAATCCTAATCGTAATTGACTGCATTAACACTAATTGGAAGTTCTGGAGATGTGATTCACAGTAACTTGGGCCTTTCCTCCAAGTTAACACTGCACTCTATAAGTGGGCGGAAGTCGTTTTTGCCTTGCCTTAGCTGACAAATTTTTATAACATGAATATAGATCTCTAGGTTTTTGAGACCACTTCATTGGGTTATTGAAAATGTTGACCGAGTTGCTATTGGATGGATTTCTTTACTTTATGCTACCTTGATGTGAGATATTGAGATATGATTCCATTTTTCAATTTGTAATTGAAGATGTAAGAAATGCAAGGCCTCCAACTTTTGAACCAGGAACAACTGAACCTTGTTGGGGCAGACAGTATAACTGTTCTACGCTCTCACCAACTTTTAAATGAATATTTCAGCAAACATGAAATATTGGAAGTATTCAAATATGACAAATTGAGAGATTCCATCAGTGATAACATGTGTTCTGAATCTTTGAATGTTACATATAGGAAACTGTCCATCGATGGAAGAAGATCACAAGAGAGGAACTAGGTGAAGAAATGACTAACGAGTTCTTTTCCCGGCTAGCTGCAGTTTAACAATCTACCAAAGCTGTTGCATTTCTTTTTGACGAAGCACGCTCGAGAATTTCCGTTTCTTAGAGAAGAACTCCGTATAACTAAATTATATTTGTCTCGAGCAATAATCCACCCTGCTTTAGTGTTATATAACGTGTAATTAACTAGTGAATTTGCTTATTCAGTTAGCTATTTCTTCTACTTGCCCAAATATTTCCTGTTAGAAATTTGAAGCATCAAAATTGTAATTTCTAGGCAAGTCATCCCTTTCTTATTGCAATCTCTTCTACCAGGGTCCAGGAACAAGGAGCTAGTGATGACGACGAATCCAAAACTGACGGGTGTTCCTCTCATGGTAGCTAGTCTCAGATGTTCTTAGAGTGCCAGACAAAAATGTATGATCGTTTTTCAAATTTTCGCTGCGTGGGACTCTCCCCTTCTATACTATCCCAAATCCCACCTAATCAATGCTAATAGAAGCTAGAGCCTGAGTTATAGGAGCAACCATGAGAAGAAGTAATAGTCAAGCCAAACAGGAAGCAAACTCAATACTGATAAAGGCTAGCTACAAAAGAACAACAACCATCCATTGCGAGAGAAATTCCAATACCAGAGATGCTATTTTATGTCACTCGATGACTTGATTGGGACATTCTTGTTTTAATACGTGAAGATGGTGATGGATCCTATATTCAATTGTTCTCTAGTTACATTAGATATATATAGGCAGAATTTGCTCCAAGTAAATGGGGTCAGTGAACCGTACCCCACCCATCCATGTAGGTCTGTGGTCTGCCTCTTTAGTATTATATGAGGTGAAAAACGCGAGTATCCTTTCATTTTCTCAAGTAAATTTCAGTTCCCTCTGTAACAATGCGTTTAACATTTCTATGCATTTCATGTAAAGACATTACCAAAATAGAATTATTTTCCTTATGAGCTTCCCAGAAAGAAAATTGCAAAGAAGACGTGAGATTGAATGTTTGTTTTGTTGATGTTGATTGGTCTATGTCTTTCCCAGGATTAAATGACACTTGTTGCGAGACAATTTGACCGATCTTTGAAGCTAAATTAGACTATATCAATTCTTTATTCTAAGATTGAAACTCATACACCATTCAAAAACTATACAAAATGCACTATAAGTTATAATATCTCTCATGTTAATGTGATGAAAAAAAATACAATTTAAAATACTGGCAAAATTTTACGTAGTTTGAATTTCAAAAAGTAAGAAGTGTCACATAAATTGGGATGAAGAGGGTATCATTTCATAATGGATGTTCCTTTGATTGTTAAAAAGAGCTCATAAATCTAGTGCATAACCAGTATCCTTTCGTTTTCTCAAAGTACATTTTGGTTCCTTTTCTAACAATTCTGTCTATGTAATGGTTTAGCCATGATAGAATTCTTTTCGTTATGATCTTCCCAAAAGGAAAAATGGCTAAATCAAATATTGTTCATCATAGCACCAAGTCCTTATGCAATTTTTATGAAGGTTGAAATTTTGCTTTTCTTCACAATTTCTGTATAAAGAAAAATATGGTCCAATTTGTTACATTACAATTCATGTCACTGTTGTGTTGGTTATAATGTGAACACTTGGTAGGAGGTCATTTTCTTGCAAATTGTTGGTAAATTTGTTCCCCTGCATAATGTTAAAAATTGGCAGTGGTCAAAAATTGCTTTTCCTATTATATTTCTTCTTTTCAGTGTGTGTCTGCCACTCTTCACATGAGTGGAGCAAGGAATGACGTACCATAATTTTTTTTTTAATTATATTTGCACTACTTTTTAGCCACTATCCACTTCCCACTTAAGAATGCTGATTTCAAATAAATCTCTGTGAATATATTGCTCCACAGAAAATAACAATGGTTTGTTTGGAAACTAATATTAGAATTGATGTGCTTAGAATTACATAGCTTGATAATTATACAATATAATAAAAAAACCTATTTATTTGTCAAAGTTTACTTGCAACAGTTTGTTTGGAATAATTTTTTGGTTAACTTTTGAAGAAAAAATTTACAAGTTTAAATGATTCCTTTTTTTATCTCATAAACCTTCTAACTTTTTCAAGTAAAATATACCGGTCAAACGCAACTTCAAACATCATATGTCATTTTTCAACTTTAATCTCAACCATAAAAATCTTTTTAAAAAATAAAATAAAAATTATAACTACATTTATGCGGAAAGCCCCACTAAAAAAGCAGGTAAAAAAGACAAAATAGGTAGGTGTCCTTTACAATATTAGCTACTAAACTGGTAAAGTAGGAGATATCTTATCTAACGTAGTGGGAAAAGTCATAGATCCAGCCATTTTGTGCAAGAAATTGGGTATTTGTTTTAGTACAACAGCAAGATCTCTTGATAATGAATTTGATGTGGCCAGCAATTCAGGTTGAAAGATGTTGTTTCTATGGTTGGTGTCCAAATTTGAAGTTGTCTTACTTGCTGCGCAGCCAGAGATCTAAGAGAATTGCACTGGATGTACTTGATGAACTTCAAAGTGAAATGAATGAGGAGTTTGCATCAAGAAAATTGAAGGGGGAAGATGTCATGGCAGATCTGAGAGATGAGAGTGCTACTATGATTGAAATATTTGGTATGGGTGGAGTTGGAAAGACAATATTTGTTGATTTAGGATAAAGGGTTGAAAAAAGAGAGGCCGTTCCGAGAGGATGCCCTTAAACAATTAGAAAGATCAAATCGAGGAATATCTTTCAATGTGCTTATTTGGTTTAGGAGCTGTTGAGTGCGTTGTTCCACCAGCTCCGGAAAAACAGCGTGCACCACATCTTGATAATGAATATGATGTGGCCAGCAATTCAGGTTGAAAGAGGTTGTTTCTACGGTTGGTGTCCAAATTTGAAGTTGCCTTACTTATTGGGCAGTGAAGTGGATGAGGAGTTTGAATCAAGAAAATTGAAGGAGAAAGAGGTTATGACAGATCTTGAGAGATGAGAATGCTACTATTATTGAGATATTTGGTATGGGTGAAGTTGGAAAGACAATACTTGTTGAGAAAAACCAGATAAATGGTTAATAAAGAGAGGTTGTTGTAGCAAATGTCAGTCAA
>NC_061111.1:15619980-15633320 GCF_002878395.1 Capsicum annuum
CATATAACAATGACTAATGCACGCAATTAAGTACGGGGTGTTACAAATACAACCACCCAGATCCCATTTTTTTAAATCACTACCATTGGTCAGTCCACAAATTGACGTTCTCTTTTTTTTTTTACTAATGACAGTGCTAGTGTGCGTGTGGTGGTGATTTGGGGTTTCATCGGAGGTTGCTCGCCGGAATTGTTGTTGGTACATCGATGTCGAGGTAGGGAGAGAGGGAACAGCGGCGCCAATGGGAAAGGGGAGAGGGGATCGGCAGCGGCAGCGCTAGATTTCGCTAGCCGGGGTGGTGATCATCGGGAAAGCGGAAATGGGGGGTAGCGCCAGCGACGGTGTCGCAGCGACAAATCTGGGGAGGGAAGTGACGATTGGAGACATCACATTTGGTGTTGATGGTCAATAGAATCTGGAAGAGGAAAAAGGTAGTGGCGTTTTCATCATCGGGATGCCGATTTCTTTGATGATTTCGGCGAAAAATTTCTCCAAAAAAATTATATATGTCGATTCTCTGATTTTATGTTAGATCTACTGCTTTTTTTTTATTTCTTCATTATTTTTCTCATCTTCGATCTCTCACTGTGTGTGCAGATATGTATATATATACAAAACAGTATGAATGCATTTGTTTATACCAGTGAATAAATACATTACAACGTATATTGCTACATTTTTATTCAGTATAATAAACAAATAATATCACATATCAAAGAATGGGATTATTAACACAATATTGAACATGTTTTGCTTTACTACGAAAAATCATATAAAACATAAAGTCGAATAAGAACCTGTTTTGAAACTAAAGAAAAATACTTGAATATCGTCACCAGAATCGAAAATCGAACAAAAATATGAAACTTCAATTTGATGCTTTTTCTATTTTTCTCTTGGTTCTTGAAGATTTTTACTCTCTCAGATGTTTCTGATTTTTTTCTCTGGTCTTTTGTATATCTGATCGTGATCATCCGTCTCCGTATCTCTGGGTGGGAATCCTTTAAGTATAAGAATTTTTGAGGGGGGAAATAAGGGAGGGAACAATTATTATCAGATAGGGTAGGTAATTTAAATTTTAAAAATAAAATTTCTCAATTTTTTTATTTAAAAATAAATAAATAAATCTATTAATAACAAATAAATATAAATAATAAATAATTGAATAAGATAACAGAATAATAAATAGCAATAATAAATATAAGTACTAATTTATTAATTAAAATTTAGAAAAGAAAAATATTTTTAATTTTTGTATTTTTTTTAAATAGAAGACAATAATAATAAAATAATAATAATAACAATTATAATAACAACTAATTAATTTTATGTTTAATAAAAATACAAATAGTCAAAATAAATAAACTAATATCAAAACTATTAATTTATTAAAATTTAGAAAACAAAAACATATATTTTATTTTATCATTATTTTTAATATCTCAAAATTAACTTTATTTAGTTATTTACTTCTTAACTAAAATTTATTAAAATAAAGATAAGAATTTAAATAATATTATATTAGATATAAATATAAATACCGAAAAATAAGTTAGAATTCGAGGAGGATAAAAAATCACGTGTCTACATTTTTGCCCCTCTTTGTGTGGAATCTCGAAGAGTTTTCATACAAAGAAGTAGACAAGATATGATTTTTGACCCTCCAATTATTTGAAAAATAAATATAAAATAAAATAAAAATTGTGATCGTGTCCTGATTTTGGACCTCCTATCTATCCCGGGTTATAAGAAAATTAGGTCACGAGTAGTTCAAAGGTGATATGGAGAGAGAAAGAGTTAAAAGTCGAATGAGATTCCGTCGAGTTTCCGGTTAACGATTTCTGCTTTTTACTTACATTCAAATGACTAACAAAAACAAAAAATAAAAATGAAATGAAAATTGTAATCTCTAGAATCTTGATTCAAATTTTCATGACTTGAACTTGAAAATTTACCCTATTCTTCAGGCGGGCTCCTGACTTGTTATTTCTTTCACCCTATTCTTCAGGTGGGCTCCTGGACTTTCAATTTCTTTACGCTATTCTTCAGGCGGGCTCCTGAACTTATAATTTCTTCACGCTGTTCTTCAGGCGGGCTCTTGGACTTACAACTTCTTCACTCTGTTCTTCAGGCGGGCTCCTGGACTTACAATTTCTTTATCCTGTTCTTCAAGCGAGCTCCTAGACTTTCTTTTTTCTTCACCCTGTTCTTCAGGAGGGCTCCTGAACTTACAATTTCTTCACCCTGTTCTTCAAGCGGGCTCTTGAACGCAAAGTAAATAGTGAAACAAAAAATAACATTTCATACTTTAGGAGGGACCTGAGCATTAAAATAAATTCCCATTCTTCAGGAGGGTCCTGAGCAAAACAGTAAATTCCCATTCTTCAGGAGGTTCCTGAGCAAAAGTAAATTCCCATTCTTCAGGAGGGTCCTGTGCATAAAAAATAAATTCTCATTCTTCAGGAGGGTCCTGTGCATAAAAATAAATTTCCATTCTTTAGGAGGGTCCTGAGCATAAAATAGATTTCCATTCTTCAGGAGGGTCCTGTCCCATTCTTCAGGAAGGTCCTGGGCATAAAATAAATTCTCATTTTTCAAGGGGGTCCTGTTCAAAAGTAAATTTCCATTCTTCAGGAGGGTCCTGTTCAAAAGTAAATTTCCATTCTTCAGAAGGGTCCTGTTCAAAAGTAAATTCCCATTCTTCAGGAAGGTCCTGATCAAAAGTAAATTCCTATACAACACACATAAAATTTTGCCCCAGTTTGTACTGAGAAAATTTGTATGTCATCAGATCATAACTGAGATCCAGCATTGTATGCTGTAATCATGATTTTTGCATTGACAAAAGTGTGAAATTGTTTCCTTTATTTGAGAACTTTTTATCCCTGTTTCAAACAAAAAAAAAGAAAAATTGTGAGTTTTGAAAACACGTGGTGGTTGGTTTGTGGTATTTGGCTCTTGAATTGACCATTCTTGCACTTTCCATGCTCAAATCCTTTTCCAATCCTTGATAGATATCCATTGACTTGTCACACTTCTGACCCAAAATTCTAACTACTGAGACTCTCAACTCAAAACACATTTCTCTTGTATAATATCTCAGAATTTAACATTCCATATATCCTTTATCTTTCAATGAGTCAAAAATTGTCAAATCACAATCATTCTAAAAACTTTATTATACTTTGAAATGTTGTCCTTGTACGTCGATCCTTTGTCTTGCTTTTTACCATTGAAGAAGTTGATAGTAAGTTTGGAGTCCTTTCTCACTAAATTTGACATGAATTTGACTCAAAAACACATACAAGACATCAAAATTTTCGTTTGATGACAAGGACACAAAAATAAAAAATTAAAATAAAACAAAAAGAAAAAGACAATAATCATCTCTTTTTCAAAACAAAAATAAAAACTTATCTGAATGTGAAAATCGATTCTGGTGATTATGACATGCATTTCGAATTGCACAACCAGATCTAATCACCAATTGTTATTAACTTTCGTCCACTCATTGAGCTTAAAATTTAGCTAATCTTGAACTTGTTCTTTCTGGACAACAACCCTTCTTCGGCTAGTGGCACCTCAATGGGTTTTTGTCAATGAGTCAATCTCATTTTCACTTCTTTCTTGGCTTACAGTTGCCTTATGGTACCCAATAGGGTTTTCACCAATAAGACTTTTTTTTTAGAAAGTATCACCTAACATATGAAATATCATGCACCCATAACATGTTTAGCCTTGACATTCTCAAAGATTAATCTGAAGGTCTTTCTTTGGTTGTAACTTGGCTTTTGAAACTGGGTTAGAAAGAAAGGTCGGCATGAGGCTCAAAATTTACACAACATTGGGTAAAGCATACAACTTTTGGAATCGCCTCTTTTTAGGAAATAAATCCTTGCCCCAGTTTTATTTCATCCTGGGTATTTTGAATTTCTTTTGGTTGGACCGAACCCCGGAGTAGGGCTGCCTACGTATCTTTTCATAGCAAGAATTAGGTCACACGTAGTTCAGACTCATCATTCTTTTTCTTGATTTTGAATTTTTAATTATTTTTTTTTCAACTCTAATTTGATTCCAAAAAAGGGGTATGAAGAAAGATAAAAAGCTCAAAAGGGGTAAGCAAAGGTTGATATATTATTCGGATAGTAGAACAAAATTCCTTCATCATTTCAATATTTTAAAATACAAGTATTAAACATACATAATGTGATTGTACATGAATACCAAACATAATATCTTTTAACTGCATCAGCATTGACCGGCATTCCTTCAATTTTGCCTTCTATATCAATTAGATATAACGCGTCATTAGGTAACACTTTTTTCACCATGAATGGTCCATGCCAATTAGGAGAAAAATTGCCTTTGGCTTCAATCTGATGGGGTAGGATGCATCTTAGTACTAACTGACCAACTTCAAAATGTCTGTGACACACCTTTTTGTTATATGCTCGTGCCATTCTCTTGTGGTATAGTTGTCCATGACATACTGATGTTAATTTTTTTTCATCAATCAAGCTTAATTTCTCCAAACGAGTTTTGACCCATTGGTCATCACTAATTTTAGCTTCTACAACTACTCGAAGAGATGGAATTTCAATATCTGCAGGTATAACAGCTTCAGTTCCGTACACTAACAAGTAAGGAGTTACACCAATTGAAGTCCGAACTGTAGTACGATAACCCAACAAAGCAAAAAGTAACTTTTCATGTCGTTGTCAGGAACTCTGCACCATCTTAAGGAGTATTTTCTTTAAGTTCTTGTTGGCAGCTTCCACAGCTTGATTCGCCTTTGGACGATAAGGAGTTGAATTCCGATGCATAATCTTAAATTGCTGGCACACTTCTTGCATCAGATGACTATTGAGATTCGCAGCATTATCCATGATAATTATCTTTGGAATGCCAAATCGACAAATGATTTTGGAGTGAATAAAATCAACCACCACTTTTTTGGTCACTGACTTAAAAATCGTTGATTCCACCCACTTCGTGAAATAATCAATGGCTACTAAGATAAACCTATGCCCATTCGAAGCCTTTGGTTCAATTGGTCCAATTACTTCCATTCTCCAAGCCACAAAAGGCCATAGAGCAGTCATTGTATGTAACTCAGATAGAGAGGAATGTATCAAGTCCCCGTGTACTTGACATTCATGACATTTACGAACGAAATTGATGGAATCTCGCTCCATGGTGAGCCAATAATAACCTGCTCGGAGTATTTTCTTTGCCAAAACATAGCCACTCACGTGTGGTCCACAAATCCCAGAATGTACTTTGGTCAGGATTTTTGAAGCTTCTTTAGCATCTACAAACCTCAAAAGTCCCAAATTAGGAGTCCTCTTATACAAGATTCCTCCACTTAGAAAAAATCCACTAGACAAACGTCGAATGGTTCTTTTTTGGTTACCATCAGCATGTATAGGATATTTTCTAGTCTGAATATATTCTTTGATATCATGAAACCACGGCTCCCCATCAAGTTCTTCCTCAACCATATTTCAATATGCATGTTGATCATGAATCTGTTTATGCAAAGGGTCAATATAAGTTTTGTCGGGATATTGAAGAATCGACGATAAGGTCACCAAAGCATCAGCAATCTCATTATGAGCTCTGGGAATGTGTTTGAACTTTACTGATACAAATCGTTGACATGGATCTTGCAAATAACCTCGATATGGTAGGAGCTTTGAATCACGAGTCTCCCAATCTCCTTGGATTTGATGGACTAGCAAATCTGAGTCTCCTAATACAACAGTTCTTGGATTCCCATGTCAATAGCTAATCTCAAACTCAGAATGCAAGCTTTGTATTTTGCCATATTATTGGTACAATAGGATCGAAGTTGGGCTGTTATAGGATAATATTTTCCTGATTCAGAAATAAGAATTGCTCCTATCCCTACTCCTTTTACATTAGCAGCTCCATCAAAGAACAACTTCCAGCCTGAATGACAATTGCTAGAAATAAACTCATCAACATACAACACCTCTTCATCTGGAAAATAAGTCTTCAATGGCTCATACTTCTCATCAATAGGATTTTCAGTTAAATGATCCGCTAAAGCTTAAGCTTTCATTGCAGTCCGTGTCATATAGACAATATCAAACTCTGTGAGCAACATCTGCCATTTCGCGAGTCTTCTTGTGGGCATAGACTTCTGAAAAATGTACTTTAAAGGATCTATATGAGAGATGAGGTAAGTAGTATAAAATGATAAGTAATGTTTCAGCTTTTGGGCTACCCAAGTTAAGGCGCAACACGTCTTCTCAAGAAGAGTGTACTTAGCCTCATAAGTGGTAAAATTTTCGCTAAGGTAGTATATAGCCTGTTCTTTTCTACCTGTAACATTATGTTGACCCAATACACAGCCGACAGAATTATCTAACACAGACATGTACAATATCAAGGGTCTGCCTGGCTCTGGAGGAACCAAAATAGGCGGATTCAACAAGTATCTCTTAATTCTGTCAAATACCTCTTGACATTCTTTAGTCCATTCAACTTTAGTATTCTTCTTCAACAACTTGAATATTGGCTCGAAGGTTGTCATAAGCTGAGCAATGAATCTACTGATATAATTCAACCTTACAAGTAAGCTCATCACCTCTGTTTTATTCTTTGGTGGAGGCAAATCTTGAATAGCTTTTATTTTTGAAAGATCTAACTTAATTTTGCGGGGACTGACTATAAACCCCAAAAGCTTTCCTGACAGGACTCCAAATACACGTTTCGCTGGGTTAAGTTTGATCATACCTTCAAAGCCTTTTAAAGAATTTTCTAAGATCTTTGACATGGTCAGACTGCTCTCTTGATTTAATGATCACGTCGTCAACATAACTTCAATCTCCTTGTGCATCATTTCGTGAAACATTGCAGTCATTGTCCTCATATAAGCTGTCCCAGCATTCTTTAGTCCAAAAGGCATGACTCGATAATAATATGTTCCCCATTGAGTAATAAATGATGTCTTTTCCATATCTTCTGGATCCATAATGATCTGGTGATATCCCGCATAACAATTTTACAAAAGATGCAAGATCATGTTTGGCATAATTATCCAACAAATTATGAATATTGGGAAGTGGAAAATTATCTTCTGGACTTGCTTTATTTAAATCTCGATAATCAACAAACATCCGAACTTTGACGTCCTTCTTTGGAACAGCGACAATATTTGCCAACCAAGTAGGATATTGAGCCACTCGAATGAATTTAGCCTCAAGTTGCTTCGTAATTTCCTCTTTGATTTTTACTATCATGTCAGTTTTGAGCTTTCTTAGCTTTTGCTTGACAGGAGGAAAGGCAGGATCAATTAGCAATTTGTGAACTACCAAATCGATGCTCAAACCGGGCATATAATCACAAGACCACACAAAGATGTCTTTATACTCATGCAAAGCTTCAATTATAGCTTTCTTTTGATATGGTTGAGCATGTACACTTATCTTAGTCTCCCTAATATTTTCATGATCTCCTAAATTGATCGCCTCAGTTTCCTCCAAATTGGGATTTGTCTTATTCTCAAACTGTTTGAAATCTTTGCTTATATCCTCAAATATTTCTCCTTCACCATATTCAACTTCTTTATTCATTATTTCAAAATTAGATTGGATTTTTAAATCTGGTTGACAATTCTTCATGCATGTCATATCATTAGAATCGGCATAGAAAGAACTGTCTGATAGAAGATCAATAAATAAAAATCAGACTCAAAATAAAACGAAGGGAGACTACACTTTATTAAAAACAAAGATAGAAAGAGTTTTAACCTAAAATACTAAGTTTAAAGATTTGAATTACAATCCTGGAATGATTCAAATTATAGAAGAAGAAACGAATAAACTACTAAGACTGTAAGAAAAATAAATAAACTACCAAGACTCCTTCATAATATGGAGAGGAGTGGCCTTCCAATTGTTAAGTTGGACATCAGGGCTGAAAAACTGCACATCTGCATTGCTGGTACCTTCCCCGATTTCAGCCATAGCAGCTTTAATGAACATATTTTGGAAAAGTCTAATCAAATCTGTATCATCATCATTCATTGATTCTGCAGTAGGTAACTTAGAGGACCCAACATCATTGACTTTGATGAAAGACTTGTGAAGTGACGGTATCAGCGTGGTAAGTGACCATGACTCCTTATTACACTTTTTAGCCTTCTTTATATCTTCAACAGTGGGCACGTATCCCAAACCAAAAGTACCAAGGTTCTCATGGAGGTTTACTAAGTGAACCCTGCCATGCAAAAATATCCCTAGACCTTTCCCTGGTTCGAAACCATGCTTCAATATTTCATTCACTACCATAACAAATGCAGAGGATAATTGTGGTCTTGCGATGAGATTCCCCTCTAGGATATGCTTAATAGCCACTACCTCAGAAGTTTGATGAATCAATACTCCATTTGCAATATCTGCTTCGATGGAGAAAATAGAGTAGTCTTTATACATGGATAAGCCTCCTTCACCATAAATGACTATCTCTTACCTGTCACATTTGAATTTAACCATTTGATGCAACGTTGATGCGACTGCTTTAGCCCTATGAATCCATGGTCTTCCTAATAACATATTATATGAAACATCAATGTTCAACACTTGGAAATCCATAGAAAAATCCATAGGCCCGATTGTCAATATGAATTCAATTTCACCAATGGCATTAGTTTTTTATCCGTCAAAACCCTTCATGCATACATTGTTAGGTAGGATTCTTTCTACATTAACATTTAACTTTTGCAAAGTTGACATAGGACAAATATTAGTTTTTGATCCTCCATTAATTAACACTCGAGTGACGATGAAATGCTTAAATTTGACAGTAATGTAGACTCTTATTATGTCCAGTACCTTCCACAGGCAATTCATCGTCTGAGAAAGTAATCTTATTTGCTTCAAGGATCCTTTCAATAAATTTTTCCAGCTGATTCACTTTAATCTCACTAAGAACACTTGCTTCGTTAAGAATCTTCATTATAGTCTTGCGGTGTTCTTCTGAATTTACTAATAAAGACAACAAAGAAATCTGTGTTGGTGTTTTCTTCAACTATTCTAGAACAGAATATTCTGGCAATTTCATTTTCTTAATAATTCTTTAGCCTCTTCATCGGTAACAGGCTTCTTGACCGTCATTCATTCTTCATTGCCTTGTTTATTCTTTCTTAACTCTACTGGGGCATAACATCTTCCAGATCAATTTAATCCCCCTACTTCGTCCACTTCTTCAATCACTTTCTTTCCCTTATGCATCATAACAGATCATAGTTCCAAGGAACTGCCTTAGTATTAACCATAGCCAACTGTGACACTGGTTTAATAATAATGGGAGCTATAGGACTTTCTTTTATGATTAAGAGAGGTTTAGGGGATCTTCCAGGAATAATGAGTTTTGGCTTTACTTGACTTGACCCATCATTTTCTGAAATCTCTTTCTCCATCACCAAGGGAACATTTGATGATTCGGGTTTTGTTATTACCACCTCTGCTTCTACAGGTTTTTCTTTTGTCAAATCTACAACATTTGTTGATTTTTTTGAATCAATTTTAATTTTAATGATCGGCTTGAAGGACATTACAACATCTTTACCATTGGGTATCACTTCGAGCATGCTTGTTCATTATGATATGGCATTGGATTTTGATTAACATTTGGAGAATCTGGACTTTGTACCATGATCTGTTGGATGTGCATCAACCCTTGAATAGCTCTTTTAAGATACCAACATTTATCTGTGTCGTGCCCTGGGGCATCAGAACAGTATTCACATCTTCTAGAATAGTCCAAGTTCTTCATAGGAGGGTTCGGGATTTTTCTCTCAATTGGATTTAGAACATTCATTTTCCTCAGCCTATGAAATAAAATGGTGTAATATATTCCAATAGGAGTGAAATTATCTTTGCCCATGTTATCCTTTTTGTAGTCTGCTCTAGGTCAGAAATTAAACCTAGAAGGGCTTTTTTGAACTTGTGGGACCGGTGGATGATTTTGGATGGCTGGTGCACGCCATTGCGAATATGATGGAGCCCGGGCATATGGTTGCATATTATAAATAGGATATTAGGGGGATGGAATGAAATATAATGGATTTTATGAATATGGTTGACGCGCACCTCTCCAATGTTATCGTGGACCTGGTATGACAGTTGCTACGTCCTCTTTTCTTCTCTTTCCTTCCAAACTTCTTGAACCATTTTGAATTGCCTGTGTTGTTTCTTTCAAAGCGGTCTGGCTGATAATTTTTCCTGAATTTATTCCATTCTCTACCATCTCTCCAACTTTAATAACTTTAGCAAATGTGCTTATAATAGTACAAAGTAAGTGATGGAAATAATCGGGTTCTTGAGCTTACAAAAAGATATCGATCATTTCAGATTCCTTTATCGATGGTCTGAATCTTGAAGCCTGCTCTCTCCATCTGATAGCATATTCTCAAAAACTTTCATTCATCTTTTTTCTCATGTTAGCAAGAGTAGTATGATCTGGCACTATCTCAATGTTATATTGAAATTGCTGTACAAAATATCGAGCCATGTCATCCCACACGTGCCAACGAGAAATGTCTTGGTCAATAAACCATTCAGAAGCTATTCCTGTCAGGCTTTCTCCAAAGTAAGCCATCAATAATTCTTCTTTTCCTCCTGCTCCCCTTAATTGGTTGCAGAACTTTTTCAAGTGAGCAACAAGATCGCCATGACCTTCGTATTTGTCAAACTTTGGCATTTTGAACCCTAGCGGCAAATGGACGTTAGGAAACATACATAAATCTTGTATGAAACACTTTTTGGTTCACCTAATCCTTGCATATTTCTTATACTCTACTCCAAGCTTCTTACTTTCCTAGCCATTTGCTCTTGTTTCTCATTTTTAACAATCTTCTCAATCATGATTAAAGAATCGTGTTGATAAGCATGATGATGAGGATTTTGGGATTTGAAAGTTATTTCAGGAGGATATAACAGATCATGACTTAGTTCCCTCATATTCTTCGGTACTGTCGGTTGAGTACCCACAACAGTTGGTCCCATAGAAGTAAAAAGCGGATTATTTGTGACAACCGAATTTGGTGGGTGCATGGTAGAAGTACCAGCAATACCAGACATATTAGCAAATGGGCCAAATCCTGGTGGGTAAAATGGATCACTAGTTTGAGCTGAAGCAGGATTTAGATCATTCGAAGTCGAAAGTCCAGGTATTGAAGAAGGTGGGGCTTGTCTATTCAACCAAGCTTGGTACATCTACTCCATTTATTGTTTCAATGACTTTATGTTTTCCATTGATGCTACTTCCTGCGAAATCAACTAATTTTGCTCTTCTTCACTGTCAGACCCTATACCTTCTCTGTGGGTCATTTTTCTTTTACCCTTGTATCTGGTGTTATATGGATGTGATGCCAGTTTAAATCACAAACCAACCACCAATTACTTTATCTTTCTGTTATTAAGTAGCAAACAAATGAGTGTTATATATTTAACACATTATAATGTCACGTTGTATGTCGTGCTTCTATATGCATTTTCCAACCTATCATGGAAGGCTTTGTGTTTCATCCCGGCTTTTCTAGGTATACTTTTTCAAAAGTTATGATCGAACCCTTTTTCAAGAAGTTTTAAAAAATGAAAATGAAAAACTATGATAAAGAAAACAACTATCCATTCAAGGAGACTTCGGCTTAATATGTCCTCCCAAACTCAAGTATATTCCTCCAATGAAGTAGTGAGACACTGTGCGAAAGCTGGTACTTGTGCCAAAAAATGTTCACGATCTAACTATTGATAATCCAAACCCATTATGGCAATATCCTGTGCTACACGAAGGACCTTCCCTCGAAGGAAACTGAAGGCCTGATCCCATTTATGGGCCTGTCGATCTCGAAAATCAACCATCTTTCTTGGACACTGTTCACGAGCAGAAGCTACCTCCAACTGTTCTCGCAATAGTCCTTTTTCACGGATCCACTAAGATCTCTCTCGATCAATTTTTTCTTGCATGCTCTTTTTAACTTCTTGCAGTTGCTGTCGGCGAGATGCGGCAAGTTCTACAATGTGTGACCCCCTAGTGGTAGCTAGATTGATCTGTCCCCAAAGTGCAACCTCAATATCTGATGATTTAGTTTTCTCTTCAACAAATTCCTTTTGTTGTTCGTCTATTTTTTCCCTGGTATGCTTTAATTCTACTCTCAAAGCTTGGTTGGCCTCATGATGTTCTCGCATGGCTCTCTCAATCCCTATCCTAATTGCAGCTTCCTGATCTATAGGTTTCCTAACCGATATTTCTGGTCTGACTGGTAGACTCGACTGTTCTTCAAACCATTCACGGTAATCTGGGTGCATTTCTGCTTTCTCATGCTCTATGACCATCATTTCAATCTCTATGATACAGCAACCCTCCCAAATCTGCTGGGCCAATTCCTCCAAAAGTGGGATCTCTGGTCTAACCTCAAATACAAACTCGGATATATTTTCTATAATGAGAATTATTTGTCGTCTTCCTAGCTGACGTAACACTCTCAATGGAACATATGGTTGAACACCCCTAATACCCATTAATAATTAGAATGGCTGAATGACAGAACTATGTATGACTTGCCTCCAAGGGAACCAAGGGAGATTCCAAGTGATTTTATCTGCTGTCAGAGAACGAAAAAGCTTATCCCAATCTCTAACTCCTTCTGAGCATTTATATTTCTCTAACCTCGCTTCGTAATCTTTGATGCAATTGAATCTTTCAGGATTAAATCTTACCATTATAGGACATCGGTAAAGATGCTCCACAATCCACATCTGTAACAAGATATTACATCCCTCGAAAACACTCTTTCCTTTCTGACAAACGATCAAAACACGGTAGATATCTGCCAGGATCATTGGTATCATAGTGTAATCTTTCTTAATCAGTATCTGTACTACCCCCGCTAAATGAATATTAATTTTTTCTTCTTTCCTCGGGAAAACCATAGTACCTAAAAAGGCTACCATGAATGCAAATCATCTGTGAACTTTCCAAGCCTCAAAACTTCCCTTATTACAAAGCTGTTTACCGTACTTTTCAAACCCCTCTTGTCTTCCATATCTGTCATACAAAAACTAAAAGGAAACCCAACCTTTTTTCATTGATTCTTCTTTTGAGTTTCGTATGTTCACGAGCTTGCAGAATCTGTTTATCGAAATAAGTCTTGGGGCTATAAGTTTCTTTCGATGCATATCCCCATATCCAATAAACACCGCTATCTCCTCTACAGTAGGAGTCAACTCAAAATCCAAAAAATGAAACACATTATTCTTTGGGTCCCAGAAGGTTAGTAACACATTAATCACCTCCCTATTAGGCTT
>NC_061111.1:15636320-15640826 GCF_002878395.1 Capsicum annuum
CTACAACAGCAACATCAGATCTCTTGATAAGTGCAAGAAAACTATCGAGTGTTCCTCTCGTGGTAGCTAGTCTCAGATGGAAGCTAAGTGATGTCTACGAATCCTAAACTAGCGGGTGCTCCTCTCATGGTAGCTAGTCTAATGTGTTCTTAGAGTGCCTGGAGAAATATGTGAAGATGATGATGAATCCTTCTAATATGTTGGCAGAATCTTCAATTGTTCTCTCGTTACACTAGATATATACACAGAATTCGTTACGAATTAAACGGGGTCAGTGACCCCCTCCCAACCATGTAGGTCTGTGGTCCGCCTCTGTAGTATTATATAAGGAGAATACTGCAGGCATCCTTTCATTTTCTCAAGTAAAATTTGGTTCCTTTTCTAACAATTCTATGCATTTTATGTAATTGCCTTGGCCAAAATAGAACTCTCTTTCTTATGAGCTTTCTAAAATGAAGAATGGCTAAATCAAGCATTGTTCATTGTTGGGATTAAAGTGGTGGACTGGAGATCATGCTTCTTGAATCGAAAAATGTACTCCTTCCTTTGCAATTTATGTGAGCTTATTTGACAGAGAATGGAGTTCTAAATCTGTGATTTTCAACATGTCATAATATTAGTGTGACTATAAGAATGATTTACGATGTTAAACATGTTATGAAACATATGTGTGGCTATAAAAACTTCTCATTAATAGTAAAATGAAAAGTTTAAACTAAATTAATTTCAACTGTAAAAAGAGTCACTTCTTTTTAAAATGATTGGAAAGAAAAGATATTCATGTAAATCAAAATGGAGGGAGTATTTGTTAATGGATATATAAGGCCATTAACTTTAAAGTATGGCTTCGCTCTATTCTTTTCTCTGGTTCCTCGCTTTTTAATAGCTTTCGAAGAAATTATAGTAAGAATTCTTTATGCCATCAATCTTCTATAAAAATATTTCAGTATAATGATTAACATCTTTTGAAATTGATTTTTTATGTTATTTTATATTATACGTTTTCTATAACATATTTTAATTATACACTCAAAATAATTTAAGATAAATAATGTCATTATAAAAAGGTTTAATAATAAATTAAATTGTTTAGATAGCTATGCACCGAATTTCTAATCCTTTACAATGTTTGTGGATGGTGGTTTCTCATGATTTCATAATGTACGAAATGGTATGGTATTGTATGATATTATATTGTACAATATAGTATAATACATGTTTGGATGGGCTGTATTGTTTAATGTAATTCAATAACAATTTTAGTGTTTGGTTTGACAGTATGGTACAAAATCGTAATCGGTAATTTTACTAAAATGTCCTTGATTATTATAAATGTTAAGTTTATCAATAATTATTATTAAAATAATTTAAATTAATTCTATTCCTGCTAATTTGTCAAAAATTATGTCGTTTAATTATATTAAGTTGTTAAATCATATAAATTTTAACAAAATCAATAAAAGAGTAGATCAAAATAAATGTAATTGGATTCATTTTTTTATGATAAGAAAATTGATTTATTTATGTTATTTTGAGACATGACAACCAATGAGAAGCACAAAGTTTGAATGCATCTTTTGTGTATATTATTGGTGTGTTCAGTACGGAGAAACATTTTTCAAGAAAATATTTTTTGGGGTCGGGGTAGGGGTGTGGTACGAAAAAAGTTCAATTTAAAAAAAAAAAAGTTAAAAAATATTTTTTTTGGAAAGGGGGTGATACGGGAATGACAATGGAAATACGAAACACACTCCAAACAGTCCACAAATCACAACAAACCGTGGACTAAATGGAGACCTCTCTCGGATTCGCTACGACTACACAATAACGAGATAGAAAGGGGTGTTTTCAATACCAAATCAGCCAACCCAAACTATGATTAACAACAAGAATATAAAAAACAAAATGAACTTAACAATGGGAATAACTACAACACAAACGGGTACAATACGAGATACAAACATTACAAAATTACAAGAATAGAAAGGATAGATAGAGTGACATACACTATATCATGAACTAAGAACCTAAGTGTATTCAAGCGCCTAGACCCTTAATACAATGATAATAGGAACACCTACTCTCTTCGGTGAGCACAAGAGAGACCTCAACCTCCTCTAGCACCCAACGTTCTAAGCAAGAATGCAACACTAGTGATTCCACCCTAGTATCACCCTGGTTACAAGTTTCGGATTTGTGCCTCAAGGAGAGAGGACTTGTCTTTCAATGTTATACAATATTCATTATCATCAAAGTCTAATGAATGAAACCATAAAAGGTTTTATTTATAGAGATGACAAAAATAGTATAAAATGTCCATAATACCCCTCAAGGGTGAGGTACCCATCAAGTGCAAGAAGTGGGCTGATTTTGGTGTATTTAGGCCCTCTTTTACACTTCACTTGTGCACTTCCTTGGACGGATTCATTACGCACTCATTCACGTCCATCCTCGTGGTCGTACTTGTATCATCCTCCTCTTCTTGAAAAGGATTTGACCTCGAATTCATACCTCGCAAAATCAAGAAGACAACAAGCACACATCCTCAAGATATGAGGGGTTAGGATTTGCAAAATACACACATCACATTCCATGCCGAGGGGGGACAAACTTGGAGTATATCCATGGGTCCTTTGTATTGAACATACAAAACTTAGTAAAAAAGACACAAAGGAAGCAATCATCATCAACAAAAAGAGATAAGGAAGAACTTTGTCTTCCTTCATTAGAACCCACAACCAAGCATTGCTTGTCATCTTGACCAAGCATTAAGTGGAAAATGTAGAGATTTCCATATTTCAAGAGGGTGCCGGGATCAAATGGAAAAATTAGCCAAGGGCCTAAGCCGAGGCTATCCCTTCCTTCCCCTAGAATGTCACTCCCACATTCACACATAAAAATATTTTCATACACATAGTCTCTATGAACAAAACTAATTGCAATGTTTTTACCACACAAGATGTTCAAAGAGTCATGTGCATTATCAAGATCAATTCTATAAACATCATCACTAACTTGAGAATTTATAAGCACACTATTCACATGCTCAAGTAGTGAACTACATTTAAGAGTAAATTGATCATCATGCACACCAAGAGTACTACCAAGAGCACTTATTTTCGAGACTACATATTCCTTGCCTATAAGAGTACTCTCATCTTCCAAGAAGAGATTTTCATTTTTAGGAGGAATGTTGTCACACCATAGTGGGTTAGCATATCAGCTATAGCCTTCAAGGCAAGATATACCATCATTTTCACAACTAGGTTCATTAGGAGTGTTTATATCATCTTCACATAAGACATTAAACCTAAAGAGAGCATGATCTATCTCACGGACAGATTTGGAACTAGCAAGTGCTTCGCTCTCTATAAGTTCACTATCACGTACCAAAGATGTTTCAATCTCCTCTTTACCTTGGTGTGGGTCGGGGTTTCTTCCTTCGAGAAGATCTCGTCACAAGGTGTTTGGACAAGGAAAGTTGGATTTTATGGGATAATTTTAGGTAGCAATTGGCGTAACCTTTCCATGTGCCATTTCATTTCTTCAATATACTCGGTGATGCGGTCAAACGTGGCATCGAGATTGGTGAAAGCCATGGAACCTAAAATAAAATACAACAACGAACAACAAAACAAACAAACTTGTTAGCTCAAAAATGTCTCACCACACTCTCACTCTCGATTTTTACCTTACACTTGGTTTCACAAGTGTTGAAAGTCGGCTTGTACTTCGTGAGTGATTGAGGGATGAGTCTATCTTTGCTCAGAATAGATTTTCGTTTGAGTTGACTCAGAAGAAAGTTTATTTACGGAGTTGAACAAATAAGACACAACGAATTCGCAAAAGAGAGAAGCACACAACAAACGCTTAACACGAATGAACGAACACAAAGACTAACTAACAATCTAGTAGATGAGTACTAGTTTGCCAATTAGTAGTGGAACCAACGAAATTGAAACTAAGGAACAACAAAAAGAAACTAAGAAATCTGAAATTTGAGCCAAAATTTGATGCGTGAACAGTAACTTGACGATGTAGCAGCCACATATTGGTTGAGGTTTCTACAATTTTTACTTTCCAAAGTCCAAGTCTGGACAAATTTTAATTTGGATTGGTGGAATTTGTTTTAAGGAGGGAAGAATAAGTCTTGGAGCCTTTTTTACAAGTTACAAATTTCAAGACTTGACTTTTGTAGTACTTTCCTTAAAACATGGACCCTTGTTTCATGAAAAAGTAGTTGAGAAGTGATGTAAAGTCTTTTGGTGGTTGGGGGTCTTTCAAGACTAACAATTACTTACACCTCTTTCCTTCACCTTTTAGGATCTATCATTCACTTTATGTTCTAACAATATATGAAGGAAGGTGAAAACTTAAAGAACAGCAACAACCACACCAAGAATAATAACAACAATCTTCAAGAACAACAACAATTTCAACGGCCTACTCCAATCACAAGAACAAACGGCCAAGTCTCTTTAGTGTTGTGTCTTCGATTTTAACAAG
>NC_061111.1:15640926-15642293 GCF_002878395.1 Capsicum annuum
GGGTCTTTCAAGACTAACAATTACTTACACCTCTTTCCTTCACCTTTAGGATCTATCATTCACTTTATGTTCTAACAATATATGAAGGAAGGTGAAAACTTAAAGAACAGCAACAACCACACCAAGAATAATAACAACAATCTTCAAGAACAACAACAATTTCAACGGCCTACTCCAATCACAAGAACAAACGGCCAAGTCTCTTTAGTGTTGTGTCTTCGATTTTAACAAGAGATGAAGGTTGTGAAGAACTTCAAGAACAACAACAACGTTCATTAAGAATAACAACAACAAAAATCCTTTCAACAATAACCAAACATACGGCCAATCAAGTTTCTTAACAACAATGTCTACCACAACAATGTTCAACAACAATGGGTTAAGCTTATGTTCACAATAACAACATCAAAATACAAGCTCAAATCAAGATATAGACTCAATGTGTTAGTGAGGAACAAAATTAACACTTAGAGACAACAAAGACAAGTAAAAATCTCGGCCAAGACACAAAAAAAATACAATTTTTGGCCAAAAACACAATGGACAGATTGTTCTTTTTCTGGAATTTTCAGATTATAATTTTTTTTTCAAGTGAGCTAGCCCAAGATTTGATCTTGTAGGAACAAGATCAAGCCATGCTTTGATACCAAATGATACGGGAATGACAACGGAAATACGAAACACCCTCCAAACAGTCCACAAATCACAACAAACCGTGGACTAAATGGAGACCTCTCTCGAATTCGCTACAGCTATACAATAACGAGATAGAAAGAGGTGTTTTCAACACCAAATCAGCCAACCCAAACTATGATTAACAACAAGAATATAAAGAACAAGATGAAATTAACAATGAGAATAACAACACAAACGGGTACAATACGAGATACAAACATTACAAGATTGTAAGAATAGAAAGGATAGATAGAGTGACATACACTATCTCATAAACTAAGAACCTAAGTGCATTCAAGCACCTAGACCCTTAATACAATGATAATAGAAACACCTACTCTCTTCGGTGAGCACAAGAGAGACCTCAACCTCCTCTAGCACCCAACGTTCTAAGCAAGAATCCAACACTAGTGATTCCACCCTAGTATCACCCTAGTTACAAGTTTCGGATTTGTGCCTCAAGGAGAGAGGACTTATCTTTCAATGTTATACAACATTCACTATCATCAAAGTCTAATGAATGAAATCCTAAAAGGTTCTATTTATAGAGACTACAAAAATAGTGTGAAATGTCCATAATACCCCTCAAGGGTGAGGTGCCCATCAAGTGCAAGAAGTGGGCTGATTTTGTTGTGTTTAGGCCCTCTTTTACACTTCACTTGTGCACTTCCTTGGACGGATTCATTAAGCAC
>NC_061111.1:15645293-15660046 GCF_002878395.1 Capsicum annuum
AGAGATAAGGAAGAACTTTGTCTTCCTTCATTAGAACCCACAACCAAACATTGCTTGTTGTCTTGACCAAGCATTAAGTGGGAAGTGTAGAGATTTCCATATTTCAAGAAGGTGCCGGGATCAAATGGAAAAATTAGCCAAGGGCCTAAGCCGAGGCTATCCCTTCCTTCCCCTAGAATGTCACTCCCACATTCACACATAAAAATATTTTCATACACATAGTCTCTATGAACAAAACTAATTGCAATGTTTTTACCACACAAGATGTTCAAAGAGTCATGTGCATTATCAAGATCAATTCTATAGACATCATCACTAACTTGAGAATTTATAAGCATACTATTCACATGCTCAAGTAGTGAACTACATTTAAGAGTAAATTGATCATCATGCACACCAAGAGTACTACCAAGAGTACTTATTTTCGAGACTGCACATTCCTTGCCTATAAGAGTATTCTCATCTTCCAAGAAGAGATTTTCATTTTTAGGAGGAATGTTGTCACACCATAGTGGGTTAGCATATCGGCTATAGCCTTCAAGGAAAGATATACCATCATTTTCATAACTAGGTTCATTAGGAGTGTTTATATCATCTTCACATAAGACATTAAACCTAAAGAGAACATGATCTATCTCACGGACAGATTTGGAACTAGCAAGTGCTTCGCTCTCTATAAGTTCACTATCACGTACCAAAGATATTTCAATCTTCTCTTTACCTTGGTGTGGGTCGGGGTTTCTTCCTTCGAGAAGATCTCGTCACAAGGTGTTTGGACAAGGAAAGTTGGATTTTATGGGATAATTTTAGGTAGCAATTGGCGTAGCCTTTCCATGTGCCATTTTATTTCTTCAATATACTCGGTGATGCGGTCAAACGTGGCATCGAGATTGGTGAAAACCATGGTACCTAAAAGAAAATACAACAACGAACAACAAAACAAACAAACTTGTTAGCTCAAAAATGTCTCACCACACTCTCACTCTCGATTTTTACCTCACACTTGGTTTCACAAGTATTGAAAGTCGGCTTGTACTTCGTGAATGATTGAGGGATGAGTCTATCTTTGCTCAGAATAGATTTTCGTTTGAGTTGACTCAGAAGAAAGTTTATTTACGGACTTGAACAAATAAGACACAACGAATTCACAAAAGAGAGAAGCACACAACAAACTCTTAACACGAATGAACGAACATAAAGACTAACTAACAATCTAGTAGATGAGTACTAGTTTGCCAATTAGTAGTGGAACCAGCGAAATTGAAACTAAGGAACAACAAAAAGAAACTAAGAAATCTGAAATTTGAGCCAAAATTTGATGTGTGAACAGTAACTTGACGATGTGGCAGCCACATATTGGTTGAGGTTTCTACAATTTTTACTTTCCAAAGTCCAAGTCTGGACAAATTTTAATTTGGATTGGTGGAATTTGTTTTAAGGAGGGAAGAATAAGTCTTGGAGCCTTTTTTACAAGTTTCAAATTTCAAGACTTGACTTTTGTAGTACTTTTTCTTAAAACATGGACCCTTGTTTTATGGAAAAGTAGTTGAGAAGTGATGTAAAGTCTTTTGATGGTTGGGGGTCTTTCAAGACTAACAATTACTTACACCTCTTTCCTTCACCTTTTAGGATCTATCATTCACTTTATGTTCTAACAATATATGAAGGAAGGTGAAAACTTAAAGAACAACAACAACCACACCAAGAATAATAACAACAATCTTCAAGAACAACAACAATTCCAACGGCCAACTCCAATCACAAGAACAAATGGCCAAGTCTCTTTAGTGTTGTGTCTTCGATTTTAACAAGAGATGAAGGTTGTGAAGAACTTCAAGAACAACAACAACGTTCATTAAGAATAACAACAACAAAAATCCTTTTAACAATAACCAAACACACGGCCATCAAGTTTCTTAACAACAATGTCTACCACAACAATGTTCAACAACAATGGGTCAAGCTTATGTTCACAATAACAACATCAAAATACAAGCTCAAATCAAGATATAGACTCAATGTGTTAGTGAGGAACAAAAATAACACTTAGAGACAACAAAGAAAAGTAAAAATCTCAGCCAAGTCACAAAAAAAATACAATTTTTGGCCAAAAACACAATGGACAGATTGTTCTTTTTCTGGAATTTTCAGATTATAATTTTTTTTTCAAGTGAGCTAGCCCAAGATTTGATCTTGTAGGAACAAGATCAAGCCATGATTTGATACCAAATGATACGGGAATGACAATGGAAATACGAAACACACTCCAAACAGTCCACAAATCACAACAAACTGTGGACTAAATGGAAACCTCTCTCGAATTCGCTACAACTACACAATAACGAGATGGAAAGAGGTGTTTTCAATACCAAATCAGCCAACCCAAACTATGATTAACAATAAGAATATGAAGAACAAGATGAAATTAACAATGAGAATAACAACACAAACGGGTACAATACGAGATACAAACATTACAAGATTGTAAGAATAGAAAGGATAGATAGAGTGACATACACTATCACATGAACTAAGAACCTAAGTGTATTCAAGCGCCTAGACCCTTAATACAATGATAATAGAAACACCTACTCTCTTCGGTGAGCACAAGAGAGACCTCAAACTCCTCTAGCACCCAACGTTCTAAGCAAGAATCCAACACTGGTGATTCCACCCTAGTATCACCCTAGTTACAAGTTTCGGATTTGTGCCTCAAGGAGAGAGGACTTATCTTTCAATGTTATACAACATTCATTATCATTAAAATCTAATGAATGAAATCCTAAAAGGTTCTATTTATAGAGACTACAAAAATAGTGTGAAATGTCCATAATACCCCTCAAGGTTGAGGTGCCCATCAAGTGCAAGAAGTGGGCTGATTTTGTTGTGTTTAGGCCCTTTTTTACACTTCACTTGTGCACTTCCTTGGACAGATTCATTAAGCACTCATTCACGTCCATCCTCGTGGTCGTACTTGTATCAGGGGGAGGGTAGCGGTGGGATGATAATTTTAAAATTTTTTGAATTTATTTTAAAAATAAATAAATTGGAGGGGGGGGAGAGGGTAACAATTTTTTTGAATTGTTTTTAAAAATCAAAGAAAATGATGTGGGGTTTGGGGGTGTGGATTTGGTAGGGGTGGGATCGGGGTAGGGGGTAGGATAGGATTTAAAAAAATAATTCTAAAAAGAAATTTTAAAAATAATTTTTTTCTTAGGGTGGGTTGAGTAGGGGTTGGGGTCGAAGTAGGGGATGGAGTTAAATACTATAGGGTAAAGGGCAAAATTGGATTATGTAATATTAAGTAAGGACATAATTAAAAATAAAAAATAAAAAAATCATGCGTTCCACTGGAAATGAGGGTTTTCATGATTACCAAACCATGAAATCTAACCATATCATATCATATATTTAATAAACAATCAAAATAAATATGCTTGTCTTCGTAACCATGCCATGGAAAATCACCATCAAAACAAAGTGTTAAGTTCCTCAAATTTTGATTCTAATCTTGTCCTTCGACCCATTGTATATGATTTTAAAGAATATCAGTTATCGATTTATATTGATATGCTAACCGTTAAAGAACTATTAAGATTTTGATTAATCGGTCATTAATCAATATATATATATATTGTAGACACGTGATTTTTGATTCTCCTCGGATTCTAACTTATTTTTGGTATTTATATTTATATCTAATATAATATTATTTAAATTCTTATTTTTATTTTAATAAATTTTAGTTAAGAAGTAAATAACCAAATAAAGTTAATTTTGAGATATTAGAAATAATAATAAAATAAAATATGTGTTTTTGTTTTCTAAATTTTAATAAATTAATAGTTTTGATATTATTTTATTTATTTTGAATATTTATATTTTTATTAAACATAAAATTAATTAGTTTTTATTATAATTGTTATTATTATTATCTTCAATTTAAAAAAATAATACAAAAATTAAAAAAAAAATCTTTTCTAAATTTTAATAAATAAATTAGTATTTATATTTATTATTGCTATTTATTATTCTGTTATCTTATTAATTTATTTATTATTTATAATTATTTGTTATTAATAAATTTATTTATTTATTTACTTTTAAATAGAAAAAAGAAAAGAAGTGGGAAATTTTATTTTTAAAATTTAAATTACCTACCCTATCTGATAATAACTGTTCCCTCCCCTATTTACCCCCTCAAAAACCCTTGCACTTAAAGGATTCCCACTCAGAGATACGGAGATGGATGATCACAATCAAATATAGAAAAGACCAGAGAAAAAATCAAAAAAAAAATCAGAAACATCTGAGAGAGTAAAAATCTTCAGGAACAAAGAGAGAATAAGAAAAAGCATCGAATTGAAGTTTCATATTTTTGTTCGAGTTCCGATTCTGGTGACGATATTGAAGTATTTTTCTTTAGTTTCAAAACAGGTTCTTATTCGATTTTATGTTTTATATGATTTTCCGTAGTAAAGCAAATCATGTTCAATATTGTGTTAATAATCCCATTATTTGATATGTGATATTATTTGTTTATTATACTGAATAAAAATGTAACAATATACGTTGTAATGTATGTATTCACTGGTATAAACAAATGCATTCATACTGTTTCGTATATACATACACATCTGCACACACAGTGAGAGATTGGAGATGAGAAAAATAATGAAGAAATAAAAAAAGAAGCAGTAGATCGGGAGTAACATAAAATCAGAGAATTGACATATATAATTTTTTTTGGAGAAATTTTTCTCCGAAATCATCAAAGAAATCAGCATCCCGATGGTGAAAACGCCACTGCCTTTTTCCTCTTTCAGATTCCGTTGACCATCAACACCAAATGTGACGTCGCTAATCGTCACTTCCCTCCCCATATTTGTCGCTGCGACACTGTCGCCGGCGCTACCCCCCGTTTCCGCTTTCCCGATGATCACTACCCCGGCTGGCGAAGTCTAGCGCCGCCGCCACCTTTTCCTTTCCCCACGTCACCTGTCGGCAAGGCTTCGCACCGCCGCTGCTGATCCCCTCTCCCCTCTCCCACCGGCGTCGCTGTTCCCTCTCTCCCTTACCCGACACCGGCGTGCCAACATCAACTCCGGCGAGCAACCTACGGTGAAACCCCAAATCACCACCACATGCACACTAGCACTGTCATTAGTAAAAAAAAAAAAAAAGAGAACGCCAATTTGTGGACTGATCAATGGTAATGATTTTTTTTTTTTAAAAAAAAAGAGGAAAAAAATGGGATCTGGATGGTTGTATTATGCGTGTGTTTGAGAGTAGTGTGTGTATAGTTTATTTTATAAATTGGGAAATCAAGATTAGTGTAATATGGATCATTTTGTATTTTTCATTAATATTATATCATTTTATTTGTTGTCGTTAATAAGACATTATTATTTTATTATTAAAATTAATTTATTATTTTTAAACGAAATTGCTCTAGATCATTATTAAGGTTAGGAAGAACTTTATACGCCCTCAACATTAGGTAAATTTTAGACAAATTTTTAATAACTTTCGTCTCAATTAAGAATGCGGCATACGCATCTTTCCGAGATATTTAAAATTCAAGGATGCAATAATGTACATTGACAAATGTTTTTCTAAAATTAATTTTTCATCGATTTATTTAATATAAGATAATAGACAAGTTTTAGTATAATAAAATGAGCGATTTTAGGCCTTAACATAATTTATTAAAATAATTTAAGTCAAGATAAGTCAATAAAAGCGACCGTGCTAGAACCACGGGACTCGAGGGGTGCCTCACACCTTCCCCTCTATCAACAGAATTCCTTACCCGGTCTTTTATTTTCGCAGACCAACAAAGAGTCATTTTCTTTTGATTAGGGATTCAATAAGGTCACTTGGAACACCACAACTCAATTCCAAGTGTGGACTCTGAAAATGATTAAAAAAAAAAATATATCCCTATTCAATACCATTACTTTAATTGGAAAAACCCTTCGACTCGACACCTCGAGCGAAAAAGGGGTGTGACACACACGCACACACACACATATATATATATGTATTATCTTAAAAGTGTGAAGGGCCTTATAAATCACGTTTGAACTTTTTTTCCTTCATTAAAAGCTTTTCCTTTAGACAAAATTGTCTTTTCGCATGTTCTAATTAAATTACAAATTCAATAAAATAAATATAAGGAAAGAAATAAATATATGAGTCCAAAAATATATAGAAAAGAATGATAGAAAAAGGTCTCCTAACCGTATGAAAAATAAATTTAGTATTGATAGGAAATATATGAAAAGAAAGATATATATGAATCCTAAAATAAATAGAAAAGAACGTTATAAAAAGGTCTCCTAATATAAAAAGGACTCCTAACGAAAAATAAATTTAGTGTTGATAGTTTTTTTCCCCTTAATCACCACTTCGTACGTTAATATTAAACTATGCACCATGTTTATATTTGATACTTTTGCGAAAGAAGAGATTAGTAATTATATATGTAGTCTTCATGGATTAATAAGAGTAAGAGGAATATAAAATATGAGTCTTTTTTTCGTTGCACCTTCAACAGGAGTCTTTTCAGATCCGATGTAATCATGAAAACCAATTCTATTAGAATTGGAGTAGTACATCTATGTATAAAAAATAAATATAGCCGGAAAGGGGAAAAATTGTTCAATGCAAGAAATCCACAAGCTAACAGCAACTCTATAATCTCTAGCATTCCTTTAGTTGATTCGGGCATGGATTTCCTTTCAGTAGTAATGCTGATAGGTTTCTTATGAAAAATTGAACAGATGATTATTTTTCCAAACTGAATTAACAATGCTTATCATCTCCTAAACATGAATTATATATCATAAATGTTCATCTTTAGCTTTTCTCACTATGTATGGTTTTCTCATGACTTCTACCATTGCCCACTCTAAGGGATGCCAAAATTGATAATTTGGAGATCTGTACTAACAATGTGATAAATAATTATGCCGTTCTCCGGTAAATTGATGGGTATCGTAGCTCTTTTCTTTGTAAATTAGCCATCTCCTTCTTCTTTTTTTGGATAATTGTGGTGTCTGGGCCAACTTAATCGCACCTCAACTAAATTCTTGGGATACCTGTCACTTTCCACTAGCAACAGGTATTATGTAACTTCGTCCACCAAGGATAGAACAAATGTTGACACAATTTTCAATAAATTGCATCATCTCAATTTTGCTAGAATTTTTTATTAGCTCTTCTAGGCCTGTATATCTCTACTCGTGTTATGTGGCTTTGAATTTTCTTATTTTCTACTTTGTTCCACATAATGTTGCTTGGAATTTCATTAGCTATCGAAAAAGAAGGGATTTTTTTTTTTAATTTAGTGTACTGCAAAGTGGATTAATAAAAGGATTTTAATATATGTTTTGCTAATTTAAATTTTCTTTTTTTACAATTTACGTGATACTTATCATAACTCGGATCTCACACTTCTCAAACGTAATATGCATGTTAGTTAAGTTGTGAAATCACTTATTGAAGAAGGATGCAACAGAATTCTAGAAATACTACTTACAAACGAAAGAATAGAATCCTCCTTGACAGGTATAATTCTAATGTACCAAGTAGTTCTTAATGAGAAAGAGTTTAACCCATTAAACAATAATCTAGATACAGTTTTCTTTATATACTTCATTTATTAACGTAATGCACACGTGCAACACACGTACACTAAATATTTTCTTACAACTTATTTTTATCATCGTTCAAAAAATTGAGTTTTTAAACTTTTAGTGGTTTACTTATATTTGTGTTTTCTAAATATTCACCTCTTTTTAATCAGTTTTAAGTTATTTTAGCTCAATATTTTATAGAAATAACGTTAATGGATGCGGCAGAAGTGTTGCCAGATCATTCTCTAATTCTTACCCCGTCACTGACCAAGTATATGTTTATAATTTGTTATATATCTATGTATATATATATATAGAGAGAGAATTATTTCTCGTGTTTGTTTTATACAGAAAGCACTCGAATTGTTGTTCGTTTTTGTTCTCTTCAGGAAAGATTTATATTTTTTTTTAAGTTCATATTCTTTAATGTATGAAATCTTGACTATGTTTATGAATGCAGAAAATCTCTATTATATCGGAGTTGATGTGATTTAGTACTGTGATTTCAGATGATCATTCTCTATTTTAATGGTGAGAAGGCCAGAAGAGCGAGGTGGGAATATATATTGATATGCTAATTGACCTTTGCATTACAAAGAATGTGTGCAACAAAGGTTCAAGTATTATATGTGGTATCATGTAGTAATTTTTTCAACTAAGAGAATCACTCAGTGATGATTGACTAAGTGTTAAATTATCCAGTATACCTTTTTTAAAGGCTTTGTATTTTCTAATTGAGTACGCAAAAATATTACATTCATGTTACATCTTTTGTTAGCTTAGTGAAGATCAATATAGCATAAAATTTTACCTAATGTCTCTTTTAAGGTCATTAAAATGGTCAATTTTGGTGTTGCCAGAGTGAAGGCAAAAATCAATGTTATGACAACATAGATCGAAACTTATAGATGGATGGATCTTGAAGTATGTCTATACTTACAAACTAATCTTAAATGCTAGAAGAAAACACAGTCTATTATGGAGGATAAGTTTTGTTATATTTTACAGTTTATGTAGTACCTTATAAGTTGTTTATTTTGTTAAATTGGAGTTTTGTGGTTACAATTACTAGATATCAACTCTCCGCCCAGTTAATTGATGAATTCAAATTCTAATATGTTGACTATAGTGGTGGCTCTAGGGTGAATATAGCATCATGATTAAAGAGATAAATTTGCTTATGATTTGAGGTAAGTTTTCTAAAATTAAATTTTAGCATGTTCTTGATGTTTACAATCTTGATAGTATCTATAATTAAAGAAATAAACTTGTTTGTGATTTGAGGTAAGTTATCTATACTTTTAGTATGTACTTGAAGTTTACAATAAATAAATCATTATGTATTCTTGATAGAAAGTTGCTAATTGCAAAGTTTTTTATGGAATCTTGATATATTTTATGATTAAAGAAACAAATTTGTTTGTGATTTGAGGTAAGTTTTCTAAACTTTTCATAAGTTAAATTTGCTTGTAATTTGAGGTAAGTTTTCTAAAATCTTTGTATGTGACGTTCTTGAAATTTACAGTAATTATTATCAACTTTATAGACAATTTCTATTGATGTCTTTCAAATAGATTTGTACTTCAACTTTATAATGTAAATCGATTAAATTCAATAATATTAATTTTGTAGTGCATTACAATTTTTAACACGAAGTTCTATATCATATTTAGGGATGTGTACATATTGACTGTAGAATTGACAAGGAATTTCAACAACTTTACAAAAACATAGCTTTAGAAAGGAGAAAAACAAAAGAACAATTGAGGATAGCTTTATGACGTTATCTTTTAGATGGATTGATTTTTTTTCTTTCTACGTTTAATTGAAACTCGGTTTTGATTATATTTTTTTTCCTAAAAGTTTGGACTTCTAAGTAATGAACATATTTCTTTATTCACGTAAAAAAAGTGTATGACGGTCACGAAGAAGTTGTTGGAGCAGAAAGGAGCTTGGAGACTAAAGTTGCAGAAAGGATAACAAGGAGTTGAAGATTTTATTTTTAATGTTAAGGTCTATGTCCAAAGTATTTGATGAAGGTTTTAATCTTAATCATTCAGATTTTAATTATTATATTTGTTTATTTTTTGGATAGAGATTTTCTAGTGGAGAAAAAATTTTTGAACTATACTTTTTGTAGATCTAGATCTTTTCTTTTTAAAAATTTGTTAAGGTATGTCAGACAAAGTATCTCATGAAGGTCTTAATCTTAATCATTCATATTTTAATTTTTATATTTATTTATTTTTTGAATAGAGATTTTTCTGGATAAGAAAAAGTTTTTGAATTAGTGTTTTGTAGATTTGAATCTTAAAGGTTAGCTTTAGAAAGGAAAAATTTGGATGGACGAATTTGAGGTTAGATTTATGACTTAGGTAGACTGATTTTTTACATTTTATTCTAGAAAGGAGAAAAATGAAAGGACGAATTTGAGGTTAGCTATTTATTTTTCCGTTATTCAATGTTCAATTAATCGTAACTCAAATTTGATTATATTCTTTTCCTAAAAATTTGAGCTTCTAACTAATTAAGATATCTCTTTATTTATATTACGAAAAAGCACAAATATACCTCCTAACTTTGGTAAATGGTACGTATATACCTCTGTCATATTCTGAATACACATATATCCTTGTCGTTATTGAAATGGTACGTATATGCCCCTCACACTAATGGTAGGAGCATATATATATATACCCAAAGTATATCGGAGGATATATGTGTACTATTTATTATAATTCAAGGGTATATTTATCCTTTTTTGTTTTAATTTTTTATCCTAAATAATTATTCCAAACCTACTATCTTACCCAGTAAACCCGCTATCTAACCAAGTCCTAACTAAAATCAAAGAGATGCCTATTTAACAGATGATTTTTTCAACCCTATAACGATATACACACACAATACAGTAACACCCACTACTACTAATTTTTTTTTAAAAAATCATTAACCGATAACACCCAAAAACAACACCAAATTTCAACTTCCAGCAAATTTTCGTCGTCGAACCAAAAACACCTCCCAACGAATCATCGTCGTAATCCTAGCTCCAACTACCTAAAAGCTAATATCCACTCCCTCCAGCCAGTAAATACCAACTAGCAACAGCGATCAATCACTGCAATTTGATTTGAGTTCACGTTTAAGAGAAAAGACAGAGGAAGCGTCGAGTTTGAAACAAAAAAGAACGGATCGAATTGGTTTAAAAATGGGGTTCGATAGGTTTATTGGATCGGATAATGGATGTGGGTTAATTATTTAGGATAAAAAAATTAAAATTAAAAAAAGAACAAATATACCCCTTGAAATATGATAAATGGTACGTATATAAACACCCATCATGCTTTGGACACACATGTGCCCTTACGTGAGGGGTATATATGTACTATTTCATTAACGATGGGGGTATATGTATACACAAAGTGTGTATATATATCATTTATCAAAGTTCAGGGGTATATTTATCCCTTTCCGTGTATGTTATAAGAGCATATGATGGTCATAGAGATGTTGTTAATAAGGAGAAAGGCTTGAAGACCAAGGTTGCAAAAATGATAACAAGAAATTGAGGATTTTTTAATGTGAAGGTATGTAACCAAAGTACTTGATGAAAGTTTTCTTAATCATTCAGATTTTAATTATTGTATTTGTTTATTTTTTAGATAGCAATTTGCTAGAGGAGAAAAAGTTTTTTAGATTAGATTTTTGTAGATTTGAATCTTCTGTTGTTTAAAATTTGTTAAGGATGCAAGACAAGAGTATTTTTTTACCCCAACCTTTACCCCAAATCCCAACTACACACTTATACTTTGAGAAAGTCCTATTACTCCCCTGAACTATTTTAAAATGAAATTACTACCCCCCCCCCCCCCCAACTATTTTAAAGTGGAATATATACCCCTCTAAAAACTCATACCCAAATTTTATTTTGATTTGTGGTCTACACACGCTGCCACGTGTCATGCCACGTAGTTCCACATCATCTATCATTTTTTTACTATAAAAAATTAATTCCACGTCATGCCACGACATCATCATCATTATCTTCTTCTTCTTCGGCATAATGAATCATATAGAATTCACACGATCTGTATCTTATCAAAATCAAATCAATAATTAATATCCATAAAATATTCGATTTTCACAAAATGGCGTTGTGACAGTGATGGCGCCGGAAAATTCAAAATTCTGGTGACTTTATTTTCCAATCTGAATTGATTCAACATTCTCACGTAATTTGAGTTCTTGGATGCCATTGAAGAAGAAGAAGAAGAAAAAAGAAATGTCATTGATGAGTTCTTGGATGCCACTGAAGAAGAAAAAAAAATAATTGCCATTGATGGGTTCTTGGATGCCATTGAAGAAGAAGAAGAATTGAAGAAGAAGAAGAAAAAAATTAATTGTCATTGATGAGTTCTTGGATGCCATTGAAGGAGAAGAAGAAGAAGAAGAAGAGTTGAAGAAGAAGAAGAAAAAAATTAATTGTCATTGATGTGTTCTTGGATGCCATTGAAGGAGAAGAAGAAGAAGAAGAAGAAAGAAAAATAATAATTAAAATTATATATATTTATTTACAGAAATATTAAAAATAAATTTTTAATAAAATATTTTCGTTCTCACTCTCTTTAAAGAGAGTGAAACACAGTCTCTTGCCATGTCAGCATTGGAGGGGTAATAATTTCATTTTAGAATAGTTCAGGGGGGTCATAGGACCTTCTCAAAGTATAAGTGTGTAGTTGGAATTTGGGGTAAAGGTTGAGGGGGTATTTGACCATTTTCTCTATTGAAAATAATATGAGTATCTTCTTTTTTCTTTAATTTTGATGAAATATATAACACATATATTTAGTCATTTTCCACATTAGCCCGGGACATATACTATATAATTAACTAAATAATATATATTCATTGTCCTTACAAATTCAAAAAATATTCAATTTACTTGGAATTCAAATTTTGTGTCAATGTATTAATATTATCTCTTCATTTAAATAAATATTATATTTATCTAAGCATTAATTTATATTACACATAATTCATTCTTATAATTATATATTTATGTATATTTTTATAAGAATAAAAATTCTCGTGCAACGCACGTATCCTAAACTAGTATACATTAAAAGTGTGAAGACCCTTAGAATAGTGATTTGAACTTTTTGCCCTTTATTAAAAAACTCTTCTTTAAACAAAAATGTCTTTTCACTATTTTTTCAAATTTATTATTTAATTATTTTTTATTATATTAATTGAACTTTCTAAAATACATGAGCCTCCTAAAATATATGGTAGGAGAACTAATTAATATTTTCCCTTCTAATAAACTTCCTAAAATATATGGGACTCCTAAAATATATGGTAGGAGAATTAATTAATATTTTCCTTTCTACTGTTCAATTAGAAAAATACTCCTAAAGTAGGACTCTAATAAGAAAATACTTCTATAAATATTGAAATGTACGTTAAACTAGAGAACAAACCGGTTTACCTATTGGGAGAATATGATTGATGCTCATATAACTTGATTTGATTGCATGTCTAGATTGGTGGATGCTTGATTTTCTAACCCTCAACTCCTTCACTGTTTTTGTCAGCATAAAATTCAACATGTGTGTATATATATATATCTTCTTTGTTTTCATTCAAAATCATTCTTTAGGATCAAAATTTTCACTCGGATAAGAATTAGTTGGATCAAAATCGAAGCTTTGCGATCACTATTATATTTTTTCTTTTATAGTTTATAGGTCGTAAATGAATGTCGGTTGGTTTTGAAAAAATTCTTGTGTAAATGTTTGGTTTAATTGTATTGTTTTGATATATTTATTATCTTATTGTTTTATTTAAATTTATATCTGGAAGATGAATGTGGGTCGGCTTTCAATATTTTTTTTAGGTAAAATTTAGGTTTAATTGTATTATCGTAATATCTATATTAGTTTGTTATTTTGTGATAGTTTACAGTTCGTAGATGAATCTCGATCGGCTTTGAAAAAATTTTGTGTGTAAAATTAAGTTTAATTGTATTGTTTTGATATCACTTTTATCGTATTATTTTGTATTAGTTTACATGTCATAGATAAATGTTGGTTGGCTTTGAAAATTTTTTTTATGTAAAGGTTAGGTTTACTTGTATTATTTGATATCTCTATTATCGTATTATTTTGTTATTATTTACAGGTGGTAGATAAGTGTCAGACGACTTTGAGAAATTTTTTTTGTGTAAAGATTAGATTTAATTGTATTATTTTATTATTTTATTATAATTTATATCTTGAGCCGGGGGTCTATCGAAAACAACCTCTCTACCTCTTTAGAGGTAGTGGTATGGACTGCATACACTCTACCCTCCCCAAACCCCCACTTTGTGGGAATATACTGGGTTTGTTGTTGTTGTTGTTGTTGTTGTATTACAATTTATAGATAGTAGATGAATGTCGGTCGACTTTTAAAAATATTTTTGGTAAAAATTAGGTTTAATAAATAAATTCTCCATCTTTACATACTCAAAAGATATTAAATTTAATTATTATATTCATATTTATTATTTAAACAAGTATCCTATTTAGTGTAATGATTGAACTCATTAAAGTGAGGTACACGTACAAGGCGCGTACACCTAAACTAGTATATATATATATAAATGTATATAAAGGAGACTTTTAATCCATCCTATGTGGTGTAACGACCCTCCTGGTCATTTTTAAAATTTTCTCATATTCCCTATTTTAGCTCTCCCCGTAGTTGGTGTACGTGAGTTATGATTCACGGAATGAGTAGTATCAATTCTAGAGGTGTTCAAAAGTGATTTGAGTCATTACTTGGGTTCTTGATCTTTAATAAAGTTAAGCTTAATCACGGTCAACTTTTTTCAAGACGACCTCGATTTAGAATTTTGATATTTTTAATAGGTTCGAAATGTATTTTTTTAGTCAATTTATAAATTTAATTTATTTCTACGAAACTCAAAACTAATTTCGAGCATTTTTAATAGTTTTGAGTAATTTAAATAATTAGTTGAAGTAGTAGTTTAATGAGTAAAAACCACAATCTTCTTTTTTTCTTTTACTATCAGATATTATGTGACTTTCAATTAATAGGGTTTAACCT
>NC_061111.1:15663046-15668402 GCF_002878395.1 Capsicum annuum
AAATCGGAAGCAGCGTAAGCAATGTACGAAAATTCAGATTCCCTCATATTCACATAAACCTAACATGAACCTTAACATTAGTGCCAATGATTGACAATCATTACCTAACATTTTAATATATTAAATTTCTCCACTAATTCCCTAATGATTGTTGTAATCATTACCATGGTTTTGCATGATATTTGATTCCACGTAATTCTCAAAATTCATCATTCATTAATATACTACCCACAACTATTTTAATACGAACACTAAAAATCACCTGAAGCTTGTTCTTCGTCCTTCGACGCCGCAACAGTTTTTGTTTTGCCTCCTTTTATCTTTTTTTTTGTTTTGTTTTTCTTTATGCCAAAAAAGGTTAAACCCTATTAATTGAAAGTCACATAATATCTGATAGTAAAAAAATAAAAGAAGATTGTGGTGTTTACTCATTAAACTACTACTTCAACTAATTATTTAAATTACTCAAAACTTTTAAAAATGCTCGAAATTAGTTTTGAGTTTCGTAGAAATAAATTAAATTTATAAATTGACTAAAAACAATACATTTCGAACCTATTAAAATATCAAAATTCTAAATCGAGGTCGTCTTGAAAAAAGTTGACCGTGATCAAGCTTAACTTTATTAAAGCTCAAGAACCTACGTAATGACTCAAATTACTTTTGAACACCTCAAGAATTGATACTTCTCATTCCATGAATTATAATTCATGTACACCAACTACGGAGAGAGCTAAAATAGGGAATATGAGAAAATTTCAAAAACGACCGGGAGGGTCATTACTGAAGATACCAATTAAACAACCGTTCATCCCCGAACGGCAACAAGAGACAATCAGGGAAAACAAGAAATTAATGAATCGACAAAAAAACGCAGATACTTACTACGCATGTCTGCTTTGGTCTCCTAAATGGCCTCCTCAAAAGGATGATTCTTCCACTAGACTTTCACAGACGCAATCTCCTTAATCCTCAACTTACGGACAACCAAATACCTAGCCGAGCCTATTCTACCCCCACCGCCCCAGACTCGAAAGGTTCAATCAGCATACAACAACACAAGGCATATTCTTCACCCATATATATGCAACTATTCTATACTGGCCGATAAATATAAGTGCATACTGGTGATAGGGGATGCGCACGCAGGGATGAATATAAAATACACAATCAATATCACAACTCATCATAACTGTCCTCACCAGGACCATCATCATCATAATCAACCTCCGGCCTTGCCGGATATCAACACATCATTCATAGTATATCTATATAGTCAATACTTCCCAACTACTCGTTATTAGCTAACCAACACTTATTGTAATAGATTCACTAGTTCGCTAGTCATCAAATAACCTCTAGTTATTAGCCTAAACATTATCCCTCACATAATCCGTATTCATGGGATAACAACTAACCGCTATTTATTTAATAGCCAACATATGATATCTAGTCAAGGTTCATCACTAGACTAAAACCGCCATTTATCTACCATTCATTATTATCAACTTATCGTCCTATATCCGTTAATCATTACTAGACAACACATTACTACTTGTCGCCTAACCATCTTTATTAACTGACACCATTTATTATCTAACCATTTTTTACCGATTAATCCTTGCTTAACTATTCATTAGTTAACTATTTAAAGTTATTAACTAGTCACCTCTTATTACCAATATTTTTTATTATCTAGCCTCATTAACACACAAATCTTCATTTATCGACTAATCGACATCACAAACTTAGTCATCAATACCAACTGATCTTCACCTATGCAAGATCCGACCTCACCATAAGTCACACATTAACCATCGCTAGCTACCATATTTCAACTAAGCAAGAATCATTAACTAATATATTAGATTCCTAGCCATCATCAGTATCCAATGAATAAATTCGTAAGCAATATACCGCATCTTCCTCCGACCCATATCAGAGAGATGTGTACACAACATATACGTATTCATAAACTATAATCGTATTCTTTACACTGAGAAACACTCCTCGGATTTTCAATCATTGTCATAACACAGCTCTTGGCCTATTAATTTATCCGTAATAGTCACAACATCAAAATCACTGTCTTAGGCCTATACATATCTGAAACTCATATCGATAATCATATTTATAAACCGAAGCATATCTCTAATCATCTCACATATAAGAGGTATCTCACATATTAGAGGAATAATATAGATATACATGTAATCGTCTATAGGATATCTTATATCGATAGGTCCTACATCATGACTACGGGAATATCACCTCTCTAGGCCAATTTGCATATCTAAAAGGAAATAGCATCTCTATAGGCCACATAACGTAGCTAGGAGGAATATCATCTCTAAATGCCCAATATCACTTCCACGGGAAGTACTATAACTCAAAAACCACAATCCGAAAACATCAATACAAGTTACCAAGTTACGAAGTAACCTTATTCTAAGGTTTACTAACTTCATCTATGTCTAACATCCGCAACTAAGTCGACAAGACTTAACACAAGTTTAGGACTACGTGGGCCAGACGATCCACTTCTAATCCTCAATTTCCATAATTAGGCACACTATGTCCCAAACTAGGCTAAGGTATCTAGTTCATCTTCTAGATGTCAAGTAAGCCATATTCAAGCCTAAGATAGTAGCTTCGACTAGAAATAAGGTACTCAAGTCAACTCTACCCAACTTACGATTTCAAGACTACCATACTAGCCCAATAAGGCTAAATATACAAATCATGCTTCAAATACTAAAACCACATCCCAAATATAGGTTTACATCATAAACACGCTTCAAGTAATCTAAACTTGAGAGAAAAACCAATAGGAGTAAAAAGGGGTATAAATATGTCATTTTACGGGTCCCACTGAATCAAAGCCTACAACACATTATCTTCACGAAACTATTAATATCCATCTAATTATCATACATTAACCACTCAACAAGAAATATCCGCCAAGTATCACTCAAGGAAAGATCAATCATGCCATTTAATAATTCATTTATTCTCCCATTCAGGATCATCCTTAATTATTTATGAACGTAACTAAGCCATTTGATTTGCATGGCCACTATCATGGAAATTACTATCCTCTAAAAGTGTGATATATTAGCCAACTTTGTGGGACATGCAAATGTATAATTCAACCACAAGGTCAAGTCAATAATAATTCAGCTTCTCAAAATTGTTCCTAATACATAAATCCACGCTACAACTTATGTCTTGACAATCACTAACTCAATATTTTTCAACGACAAACACTTCATGGTCAAGCCAAACCTCTCTTATATCACTAACACCAATTTAAGATATACAAAGTCATTCTTATTTCTACCTAACAATATTTTTATTACGGGCTTTACTTAACTCTTAATCACCTTAAGAGTGGTCCCCACACCACTAGCACATAAACAAGGCCAAACAAAATAAATTGATTATAGGTCATTGTCAGTCTCATCACCAATATCGAATTTCAGACAAGTCATCGATCAAATTCTGTAGGTATCAACAACCTCTACTAGTTTTTGTCACTTTTATCTAAAACTCATTATTTTGCCAAGCATTAAGAATTCGTTCACATAACGAACTCAAAGATAATGTCACTTAGCTAGTCCTCACAAGGAACCCATTATAATTTCAATAATAGAACTGCATAAAAATTCTAAATACAATCTCAATGGCCGGACCACACAAGGATCCCCAAATAATATCAAATAATCGGACTACACAAGGGTTCATCCACAATATCATTAACAAAAACCTCTCATTACAAAAAACACATATCACCTCAGTCTTTTATTCATATCACTTTTTCATCATCTTTTCTCGACATCACATTCTCATATCATCCTCTCAATTCTCATACCATCAATCTCATCAGTATAATAGTACCAAAATAAGTAAGCACCATAGAATTTCTAGTTTCACAATAAAAAGAAATCAAATAATCCCATTATATTTATCAACAAAAATAACTTCGTCCATTTTTTTCACTTAAAAAAAACAATTCACAACAATGACAAAAATCTAGCAACACAAGTTTACTCAAATATCAAACACAAGCAATCAATAAGTTCACAACTTTCACAAGTCTTTACCTATTAACAATAACTTTTAGACCTTATTAACAGATACCAATTGAAATCTCCTAGATTTTTATTCAAAATTATTAAGATACCAATTGGAATTGTCTAGATACCAATTGGATTCAATCTAGTAGTCCAAGATTAGGACGACATGATAGAGAGAAAGAAATGAAAATGACTTCTACATGCGTCATAGCCTAACGAAGATTGGGTGTGGGGGCCCTACACACCAATCAACGGAAGTCTACTTGACATTGCTCTTATTAACATATACTGGTTGGAATCACCAGCTACCAATTGACTTCAAGTAATAGCATGTAAGAAAGAAAAATTTGAATTTTCCTAGTGTCCTATAGCCTCTCGAAGAAAAGTACAGACGTCTTCGTACCATTTCGCAAGACTCTACTAGACATATTCTTGAACGATGAAATCGACGAACCTACAGCTCTCATACCAACTTTAATTTGTCACGACCCAGATGGCCATGAGTAGCACCCATACTAACCTTCCTATGGGAGAACCATCTAAATCAAACCATTACCCAATCACTTAGTCAATATTAAAAGGATATTTTCATAAAACCATCTTAACAATAATAATTTGGGATTAATCATCAGTAGTGCGGGAACCAAACAATCTACTAACTGAAATTCCCAAGACCCAATAGTCATCGTACAAGAACTACTAACAAAGATCATGTCTAAAGAGATATCCCAAAATAAAATAAATAAAGAATGTTTCATTGCCCGAATGATGGACAAGAACAAATAAGATGACCAATGAAAGCCTGGGGACAGAGTGCTCACCCTTAGGTCAAGATCTGCTATCAAACTCTAGAGGTGAGATCATGTATGAGCCTTTAGAATAATTTCCGCACTCAACAAAAGAAGAGTAAAGGGTAGTATCAGTACAAACCACTATGTACTGGTAGGTATCATAGGCCAACTCAACTTAATAACATGTACACAACATAAATCAAATAACAAGTTGACAGGCATCAACACATAACAAATTCTCAATGAATCAATAATAAAACAATAACAGGTCAAACAGTGCTCACAGACAAGCCACATAACCATCAAGAGTATCAACCATACTGTAAACATCCACAAAATCAACACAAATATGTACACACATGCTATGAGACTTAATTTTCCCCAAATAGTCATGACCTGCAGGGAACAATCTATGTTCATGTACCGTACCGCGTGGTACCCAATCCAACATAAATATAAACGTACCGGCGTGGTACCCGATCCAACATA
>NC_061111.1:15668502-15686924 GCF_002878395.1 Capsicum annuum
TTTGAATGTAAAAGCAGAAGTCATGAATCGAAAACTCAACGAAACCTTACTCAATCTCTAACTCATTCTCTCAATATTTTACCATTGAACTACACGTGACCTGATTCCCTTATAACCCGGGATATGTAGGCCGTCCAAAACCAGGACATGGTCACATATTTTATTTTATTTTATTTTATCCTCACTTTTTGAATAATCAGAGGATCAAAAATCATATTTTTGTCTACTTCTTTGTATGAAAACTTTTTGAGATTTCAAACAATGAGGGGTAAAATGTAGACACGTGATTTTTGACCCTCACCGAGTCTTAATTTATTTGTCGGCATTAAATATATATATATTTTTTTATCCAATATTTATTTTAGTTTTTATTTAATTTTTGATAAGTTTAGTTGAAAATAAATAAAAATAATGAGTAAAGTTACTTTTTGGAATATTTTATTTTTGTTTGTATTGTTATCATTGTTTTTAAATAATATGGGAATTCAAAAAATATATATTTTCTTTTTAATTTTAATAAATAGGCTAGTAGTTTTATTATTCTCTTAATTATATTTATTTTAGACTATTTATAAATTTTTATTATATTTTGACATATAAAAATTAATTAATTAATATTCTTTTATTATATTATTATTATTATTATTTATTTTATATTTTAATTTATTAAATAAAAAAAGTTATTATCCTAATATAACTACCCAACCTTCCCCAGTCCTATCTTGACTCAACCTCTCCCCTTTTTCAGCATAACTTCCCCAACTCCTTTCCCAATAAAAACTACTTATACTACATCAGACACTGGGGGAAGATGTACTTTGACACACAGAAACTGAAAAAAAAAATCAGACACTGATAAAAAAAGACAGAAGATACACACACGGACAGAACAAAAAAAACTGAGAAAAGAAGAAACAGAGAGAAAACAAAAAATAGAGAGAAAGCAACAGGAAGAAAAAGAAAAATTGTAACAGAGATTCCTAAGTTATTATTTTTATCAGTTACATGTTAAATCAAAGCAAGAATGAAGTTATCTCAACATTTTCTTATATTATTTAGTATGTGTATTGTATTATTTATATGAAGTTTTGCCGTACATCTTTATTTGTAATTACTTCTTGTATTAGTTCAACGTTAATTGAATTTTTTTTGAACATTAGATGAGATATTTTCAAAAGTTAAATGTGTTAACTAATGTAAATGTGAATAACCTTGTTGTTACTTTTTGCATTTGATTAACATGCAAATTAGAGTCTAGTTGTCTTCTAAACCATAAAATATATGTTTGGATAAAAATGGAGTTTCGAATGCTGTTATTTGAGAACCATTAAGTTTGAATTATTATTATTAGTTGAATTTTTCATCTGGGTAACTTCTATTGTGTTGTTGTTTCCAACAATGGGTAGAACCCAATCATGAATCCAATATAAGATCTATCTGTTTAAGCAGATAAATTATCTGTTGCGACAGATGAGACATCTGTTTCAATGGAAGACTAATATGTTGGATTCATGTTTAAACAAATGGGTCGTCTGCTGCAATATTTGACACATCTATTGCAACAGATTAGCTATCGTGAGACATGATAAATATCTATTTCAATAGATTAGTAACCTGTTGCAACAAAACCTGAACATGATTCCAACTGAAGTGTTGTCTGTTGCAACAAGGTAAATATTTATTACAATAGATTACTAACCTGTTGCAATAGATAAGTCATCTGTCGCAATATGTTAATTATTTGTTGCTACATATCACTCATCTGTTGGAATCAACTTCAAAGGTAATTTAGTACTGTAACATCAATCCCAACAGGCATTTCATCTGTTGCAACAGATATTCAGGAGCATAACATGAATCCCAATAGGTAAGTAATTTGTTGTGATTGATCACTTACCTGTTGCAACAGATGACACAACTATTGGGATTCATACACGGTACTATGAAATCATTATCAATTTTTTTTAACAAATGACTTTATTTAGGTACCACTAATGGAGGGATCAATAACAATGTCATGGTTAATGGATCAAGAAGAGAAATCGATATGTATGGCTTTGAAAGGGTGAAATGCTAGAAACCATAGCTATGACAGTCCAAAGTGATATTTCGTATGATGATTTTGTGAACTTAATCATCAGCTTTTGTGGACTGAATTGTCAATCAGAAAAACTCACCATCAGTTATATGCACAGCTCATTTGAAAATCAAAAGGTACTGCCTTTCAAGATAACCAATCAGGTTTGGTTGCGTTCTTATCTAAGTGATTCAACCAGGCCAGTGTTAAGGGTGTACATGGTTGAAAAGATGAGAGAGAATGAGAACTAAAACATAGAATAAGAAGAAAAAAAAGACTTCTTTGATGATAGGTTGGATGATCTAGACATGAATATTCCAGATGATGATCAAACATCTATGCCCATTGATGCGACCAATACGATATGCAGTTCTTCTCAATCGACACAGTCTAGAAATCTTCAAGACTACGGGACTGGCTTTTTTATTGGAATGTCATTCAAGGACAAGAATGAACTATCTAACACTTTGTTCATTTCTTGCTTGAAAAAAGATTTTAGAATAAAGAAGGTGATTAATTCTAGCAGTGCCTTTTGCTTCAAATGTGCTAATTCGAACTGCAAGTGATGGTTGAGAGCGATGAAGTACGTAAGTTCTGATAGATTCTCCATTCATAAATATGAAAAGCATCACAGATGTGGTTCGAAGCACATCTCGGGCCAAAATTCTCACGCCACGGCAAAGGTCCTCGGTGAATATTTTAGGAGTAGTTTCCCCGATGGCAAAGGTCCTTCAACAAGGCTTATGGCCAATCAACTCCTTATGGATTTGGGTGTCCTGGTCAGTTATTGGAAGGTATGTACGGCCATGGGGTTTGCCAAGGACCTGGTTAGGGGGACACTCGAGCATGGGTATGAAGTCCTGGATGCTTACCATTACATGATTGAGTCCACAAATCCCAGAAGTAAGGCGGCATTGCATCTGTATAAAAATGAAAGGTTCAAGTACTTTTTTGTATCCTATGGTGCTTGGATTCAAGGTTTTCGACATTTGAGAAAAGGCATAGCCATCGACGTTACCTTCTTGAGGAGCAGGTATAATGGAGTTCTGCTAGCGGCGGTGGCGCAGGATGTGGAGAATCATATCTTTCCTGTCACTTTTTGTGTAGCGGACAAGGAATGTGATGCCTCTTATGGATTTTTTTTGAACAACTGCAATGCTGCGTCGAAGATACCGAAGAGTTGTGTTTTGTATTAGATAGGCATACAAGTATTCCAAAGATGGATTCACTTTTCTTCACTTCAGCTTACTTTGGTTGTTGTATCAGGCATCTTGGAGAGAACATTCGAAACAACTATAACAACAAAAGGGTCGTCACTCTTTTTTATTGAGAAGCTAAAGAATATAGTAGAGAGGAGTTTTTAGACCATTTCAATCAAATAGCATATATGAATCCCAAGGTAGTAGAATTTCTTGCACGTTTCGGTTTTGAGAGATGGAGCCGGGCATTCTGTCCAACAAATAGGTACATTCTTATAAATTTAATGTCTTGTTTAATTTACAAGTTTAGTAGAATGTCGTACTAAGTGATTCTTTTCTATAGGTACAATATTATGACATCAAACATAGCTGAATCGGTGAATTCATTGTTTGCCAATGAAAGAGAATTTCCCATCAAGGCTATGTTTGAAAAAATAAGCGAGAAGTATAGCAATTTTTTAACGAAAGGCGTGTCCAGTTCAAGTGACCAGAAAAAAGAATCCGATTTGTTCTCAAAATAAAAAAAATCAACGAAATTAGTTTGGGAAATAGGTTATTCTCTCATCAAATAGCAGATTACAAATTCCGTATCACCGGTCATGGTGATGCTGCCACGATCGATCTTCAAACAAGATTTTGTATGTATAGAGTTTTTTACTTAAACAAAATACCTTGTCCACATGCTATGGTAGCACTTCGAGCTCAATACGGTCATAAATATGGACCTAAAGTTTATGAGTATTCCTCTCAATATTATTCGGTGAAAAAATACGAAATGCCATATAGTGGGCATATTACTCCGGTGCCTCCCGAAGAATCTTGGGTTGTTCCAATAGAGCCTATGGGGAGATTAATACCTCCTCCATTTATTGACCCGAGCAATATCAAATCGGGAAGAAAGCCATATAAGAGGAGGCGTGGAGTTGGAGAATTATTTTCATCAAGAAGAAACAAGTGCTCCATATGTAAGTGCACTAGCCACAAAAGAACTACATGCCCGAATCATAATCCACCATGATCGTTGTAATTGCAGAAACTTGTGTTGTTGTTTGTTTGTTTGTTGTGGACTTTTATATATTTAACTCATTGTTGTGAACCTAATGTTATCATTTATTATATATAAAATATCTTTTTTTTAATAACCTATGCATCAATAAAAAGAGACAAAACATGAACTAAATAATACGACAGACCATAATTATTCTCAAAAGTTGCACAAATAACTGGAATGTTTTCCTCCAATAGATGACTAATATATCAAAATAGTTGGATAATCTGTTGATAAAAACCCAATAGATGACCAATCTGTTCCAACTCATGGTCCATCTATTGAAAGAACTTAAAAGCCAAAATTGCTAGTGCTACTGGATTCAACATAGCTCCTTGACTCCAACCGTCGACATGTTAACATGTATGTATGTTTAGATTAGAAGAAATAGACAGAATGAAAATTGAATAAGAATTAAAATGCCAAAGTCTGACTAAAAGTAAATTTTTCATTAAGCAAAAAATAAAATACATTAGGTATAGATCCGATATAGAAAAATTAAAATACATACGCTAAAAGAAAAAATACATTCTAATTATCATCATCATCATCATTAATGACAGCCGGCCAATCAACTCGCAGCAGTAGGGTCTTCATCTGCCTCTGCATCTCTCTGAACATCATCGCTCTCACAGAGACCAAATCCCTTTGCAGGTCATTAACCTGCCTCTGAAGTTCCCGTACTGTGTTTCGTAGAATATCAATGTCCGAAAAAGAATCAGTCATATCTACAACACGCATGAATTGACAAATGTAAAGAAAAAAGTCCAAAATATAATACAACGTATACGACCAACTGGTAAATTTACACCAGAAAAAAACTTACCTCAACGAGAAAGGAATATGCTCTTTGAAGAGAAGTGGTTGAATATATCACACGAAAATAAAAAATGCAAGAAATAAATAAAGTTGAGTTGAATGAAGATTAAGGGACCGATTTATAGAGGATTGAATCTGGATGTGTCAGGCCAAAAGGCAGGACTGTTCAGGTCCATTATATTAATTACATTCAAACTGGTGGCATTTTATTTGCTGTGAAAAGTCGTGACTTTTTATTTTACATTAATTACTTCTCACCTTTTCATGACGGTTTGAGACTCGATAAAATCCATTATTATTGTGCTGGTTCAACAAATCATTGTAATACCCCGCATGTTTCTAATCATGTGATTCATACTTGAGTACATGACTTACAATAAATATGTTAGTGATGGGATAGCTTATGATGCATTAAACATGTTCATATTAGTCACTCAAGGTAATACAAGCTAAGAGTTGTTAAATCCATCAAGTTTTAGTGTTCGATTTTATAAGGGTCATCTTTGAACAAGTATAACTCGATGTTAATGTGGTATTTTGGCTTATTCAGACCCACCAAATTGTAGAGAATTGAATTATCTATCCAACGATACCAATTTTGCCTTAATCCAATACTCGAGCAAAAAGTTATGCCCATTTTCGTGAGAGACAGTAAGCATAGGCGATTGGTTAGGCGCCGCCTAACCCAAGCATAGGCGATTGGGTAGGTGCCGCCCAAACCAAGCATAGGATATTGCTTGGGCGCCACCTAAGTCAAGTCCAGGTGTCAAAAACACTCCGTCTTGAGTTATTTTAAAGGTAATTAAGTCTTTAAATACCCCTTACACGTCCCTAAACTTAACCCTACAAAATTTATATCTTCTAAACATACTGAAACCCTATTTTCATCTCAAAGCCCATCATCCAAGAGCACTAAAGGAGAAAAACAACTAGGGTTGCATAAGTAGGCTTGAAGATCCGATTTCAAGGAAATTCTTTCGTCAATCATCAAGAATCTTCCTTCTAAGGTATAAGTAGTGTTCATCTATGGATTCAATTCGTTTATAGAGTTCAAGAATCAATCTTTAAAATACAAAATCTTAGTTGATTATGGTGATATGATCATACCCATGTTGATGCTTGATTGTTTTACTCTTTTTCATTATAAAGTATGATTTCTATATTGTTGGGTGTTGATGATCATGTTTTTGATATTGGGTGATTCCCAAGATGGAATCTTTATATATGTTTTTGTGAATTCATGATATCATATGAGTTGGAAACATGTAAATTTGGTTGTTCATGATGTATGATTTGATGAATTCACCTATGCTTAAGATGTGCATGTAAGGTGTTTGATAAAATGCCTAAGGAACTAGAAATCATGCAATATAGCTAAATTGTGACTAAGTGAAGGATTCATGATATGCCCTTACGTTCCAATGACTTCTATGTTGTTAATGTGCCTTGTAAATGTTGTTGGAATACTTATGAACTATTCTTATGAGATTATGCTATGTTTACTTGCAAATCCTACTTATGAACAAGATGTATGATAACCATGCAATCCACATGAATTTCCATGTTATTAGTATGTGTTGCCAATATGATTATGCAACGAACATGATATTAAGATTGTGCAAGTACTTCCATGTGATATGAAATCCTTTCTATGCAATACATTGTTGATAACCATGCATAGTATGAGATCCCTACTTATGATGTTATATATTATGGACTCTACTCGTATGATCAAGTCAGTCATGTATGTCAGTTTCCTTCCATCGAGTCTGGGGGTGTTTGTACCCAAAAACTATAGCTGTGTGCCTAGATCCATGTCATGCTTCACGATATCCGAACTCAAGCTATGATTCCATAGACTTCAGTCAGTCATGTGACTCAGAAAAACCTCATGATCTTAGTAAGTTGTCAGATATCAGCAACATTCCGCCAGTCAACAGAATTCAGTAAGATCAAGCCATGCACAGTCAGTTATTTATGTCCAGTCCCTCCAGATGGGAGTAGAGTTTAGCACCGAGTGAACCCAAGGATGGGAAATCACCCGTTAGTTCAAGGTGTAATTCTTAGTAGCAATCCTTGTGTTCCAAAACTACGTAGCTAGCATAGGTTGAGATATCTTAACCCATCAGCTTAGGGTTGATGAGGTGGATTAACCCGTCAGTTTAGGGTTCCCACCGTTCTCATTAAGTACCCGCCAGATAAGGGTCACTCACAGCTGTCCTTACCAAAGGCGCGGTATTGACACCCCTCTAGTCGGGGCAGAGATTGGACCCCAGCTTAGCCATAATAGCATACACGGGGCATGTCGGTTAAACACTACCTCCCATAGTTTTAGTAACAGTCTCAGTAAAAGAACTCAGGGCGTTCATCAAATTTTAGTATATACTGGACTGTCAGATACAGTCATCCATGTTATTAGTTTCAGTATCAGTCTCAGTAAAAGAACTCAGAGCGTTCTTCAGATTTTAGTATATATATACAGGACTGTCAGATACAGTTATCCATGTTATTAGTTTTAGTATCAGTCATGACAATTACCAGTAAACCATGTATTAGCTTACAAGTCATGTTATCACGTATTCACGATCCCAGTTTCTATATATATGTGTTTCCACTCCCACGTTCATATTAGTCAGTCAGTGTTGTTCATGCATGAAACCCTTTATGTTCAGCCTACCTTCCTCGTATACTCAGTACTCCAGTTGTACTGATGCATTTGCGCTATAGTGCTTTCTTTTCATGCTACACCATAGGTTTCGAGACACGAGCTCCAGCCTAGTAGTAGTGGTAGCATTTCAGTCGCAGAGACACAGTAAGTCCTCATTAATTCGAGGACAATATGATTTGATTCATTTATTTATTTCTTCAATTTAGTCTTACGGAGTTAGTTGGAGACATGTTCCTTCAACTTCTTATTCAGACAGTTTAGAGGCTTTCGGATTTACTTTCAGATTTACGTTTAGATTCAGTTGTTTTGGATATTTTTGCCCACATGATTGTATTCAGTTGAACCTTATGGCCTTACAGTTCCATGCATTCCGCATTATTATATTATGATTTGCAGTATATAGGTACAAATATCAGTCATGGGTTAGCTTGTGGTCCCTCGTGGTCATGAGCACCGTGTAGCATTTCGGTTCAGCAAATTGAGGTATTACAATCATCCATCTGTCGCAACAGATGGATTGAATGTGCAACAGATGGTCTGTAAAAATAGATTTACCATCTATTGCAATAGATGATTTGTATATACAACAGATAAGACATCTGATGCAACATATGTATTATCTGTTGTGAAAGATAGATAGTATGTTGGAGGAGATGTTTTGATATCTTCTAACAGTTGATTCATCAGTTTCAATAGATGGAGTATTCGGTTCGTTAGCTATTTTGAATGTGTTATATAAAAAGTCACGACTTTTCATCTATTTTTAATAGTCCCTCCGTTTCATATTAGTTGGGCCCTATGGGCTTGGCACACCAATTAATAAAAATATAAATTAGGTGATTATTTTATCAAATTGACCTTATTAATTATGCTCTGAAAGTATAAAGATGAATAATATACTTTATGTAGTCATTTAATAATAGGGGTAATCTTGGAAGAATATAATAAAATTCTCTTGATTTTATAAATTGGACAACTAAATTGAAACAAACATTTTTAGCAAGAAGTAATCATATGTGTGTAGATGAACAAAAAAATAGTTTGGTCTGTCGCAACAGATTTACCATCTGTTACAACATATGGATTATCTGTTGCGACAGATAGACCATATATTGGAGAAGATATTTTGATATGCTCTAACAACTGATTCGTCAGTTGTAACAGATGAAAATTTCGCTTCATCAGCTATTTTGAATGTGTTAAGATAAAAAGTCATGACTCTTCACACCACTTTTTTAATAGTCATCACATGCGTGCAGATGAATAAACAACACTGTCTGACATGGCCTGATGGGGTAGGAAGAATAAGGTGCGTGCAATGGATCCCATTTTTATGCGTGCGAGGTATGTATATTATTGATCAGTCTATCGTGACAGGCACACATAAAGTGTAATGATTTTGTGAATACAGTTTTTTACCGATTAAACACTGATCCTTCAAAAAAGATCCTGCATTGTACGATTTAGTTTGATAGGTGCAAACTGATAAGGCCGAAGGGTTCCAAGATGGTGGTGTCGATACCCTGTTACAATTTAATAATGATTTATGCTCATGTTTTAGTGTCAAGTTTGGGGAAGGGTTCAAGTTCTTAGCGGTAGTGTAAATATCCAATAGTGATTGGACCAGTTTTAATGGTGCAATGGACTTCTTGAAAGGCCTCCGAAGCCTCGCAATGCAGCAAATAATGATGGAACTAATAGAAATTCTCCTAGTCAAAATTTATATAGATGGATTACTGGAGAAAACTTTTATACAATAGAAGGTTCTTGGAAGAATACCTGTGCACGAAGGGGGAGGTGGAGAAAGCCATATATCATCTCATACCTTGTTTAAGAGGAAACACAGGGTAAGAATGAAAGTGTAGCAAAATTAGCCAATGAAATTGACATGAGAAACGAAAAAACTGGATGTGCTTCAAATGTGGAAGTGTATCCAAATATAAAAATCCGTCAGTCGATGAAAAAAAAAGAATGGTCAACAGGACTGGAGCTGGTCACTTTGCTCGAGAATGCAACTAGCGAGCGTGGCCTCAATGGAGACTCTCACAAAGTGCAGGACCATAACTCTAAGGAATAAGCTTCACGAGCATGAAAGGTGGTAAGATTATCGGTCAGCATTGAAACCTGAACCAACAACTCCTGAAATAAAAATATAAGGAGCCAAGACATCAATTTCTGAAGTCTAACTTGCATGTCATGCCTTCTGTTTGTGGCTATGATCGGGTCAATGGCAGTAGAAACAAAAAGGCTCGAAGTTGGGCCAAAATCCGATGCCTTGTTGTTTTCACTGCCCTTGACCTGACCAAAGCCATAATCAGGAGGCATGGGATGCAAGTTTAACTTGAGAAATTGGATTGATCCCATATTTTTAATGCAGGAGTAGTTGGTTTAGGTTTCAATTCAGACCGACAATCTTATCACCTTCTATGCTCACGAAGTTGCTTTCTTAGCGTTCTAATCCTGCATTTTGTGGGTCTTCCTTGAGGCCGTTCTCACTAGTTGCAGTCTCTAGCAAAGTGACCAGCTCAATTTCTCTTGACCATTCTTCTTTTTCTTCAACGACTGATGGATTTTCATTTTTGAATACACTTTAGCATTCGCAGCTCATCCAATTTTTTCATTTTTCATGTCAATTTCATAAGCCAATTTCGCTACACTTTTCTTCCTACCCCGTGTTTCCTTTTAAACAAGGAATGAGATGATAGATGGCTTTATCAACCTCCCTCTTCCCACATAGGTTTTCTCCCAAACACCTTCTGTTGCATAATATTCTCCTCCAATAACCCATCTATATAAATTTGGACCAGGAAAACTTCTATTATTTCCATCATTGTTTGTTTCAGTGCGAGGCTTCGGAGGCCTTTTAACAAGTCCATTGAGACATTAAAACCAGTCCAATCACTATTGGATATTTACACTGCCGCCAAAAACTTGAACCCTTCCCCAAACTTGACATAAAAACATGAGCATAAATCATCATTAAATTGTAATAGGGTATCGATACCACCGTCTAGGTCCCTTAGCCTTACTAGTTCAAACCTAATAATCTTAACTGTAAAATGCCATATTTTATTTGTAGGATTAATGCCTAATAGATAAAGAAAAAACATTCACAAAATCATTGTATTGGATGTATGTTTTCATGATAGGTTGATCAGTAATACATACCTCCCACATATGAAGTGGTTTCATCTGTAAGTAACTTATCCCTCCAAACCCATCTTTACTCCAAGCTTTAATTCTAACCGGGCAAAAGTGGATCCAGTTTCACTTCTTTTTGTCTGCAACCAAGATAAATTCATTCGATGTCAAACAAGAGAAGAACAAAAAGAAAACAAAAAGAACATTACAAAAGGGTAACACAAAATTGAGTGAATCAACAGATGACCAATATGATGCAACAAATTACCCATCTGTTCAACCGATGAGGCATCGTTGCAACAGATGGGTCATCTATTGGAATAAATTAAACCAGCCTTGCTACTGGTTTGATTTCTTCAAATAGTTGCTCCGTCCGTTTCAACAACTGATTCATTAGTTGCAACAGTTGAGGAAACTATTGCAACACCACCACCAACAGCATCAACAACAAAGAAACAATACCATATGTTCCAACACTATCCACAACACAAACATCACATGTTCCAACATAACCATGACCGCCAACAATAGAACCATAAAAGTACCAAACAAAAGACATAAAAAATAAACTATACTGACAACAAGGATTTTTAAGTTCTCCCAATAAATGACTTTTTTTTTTGCATATTTTAATAAAAACAACCGTTCGTTCATTCAAGACTTAAAAGTCACCTTTCCTTCAATTTTCTCAATAAATAGAAAACTAGTAATGGGTAAATCATTAATAGCAATAGATGTAAATATCTAATTTAAATGACATACAAAGAAGAAGACGAGATTGAAAGGCCAACAGTGAATCATATCTGCAATGTCAAAAAAGTAAACGAATCAAAATATCCATTTCAGTCGAGAAAATATATTGATTGGTTGAGATCCTAAAGGATCCTCATCTGAAAGAAGAGAGAAAAGAGAGGAAAAAAAATGAAATAAAGATAATTGAGAATTGAGAATAAAGAAGAGTGATGAGTTGAGTCTAGACTACTTTATGGCTGAAGGAGAGAGTTCTAGATATGTTTTTTTTTTTTTAAATATTCATTAATAACTTTTGAGGGGCACGAGGAGACGGTGAAATTGAAAAGACCAGATAATACTATTCACTCAGGAGATTTTTGAGTTACCCAAGTAGTACCGAGTAATATTTTTTATCGCCTTAGTATTTTAACTTTTTTTTATCTCAGACAGGAAATACCTAAATTGCTTTAAAAAAAAGGATCTTAAAACATTTAAGTGAAATAGATGACAATTTCTTTTTGGAAATTTCCAAAGCTCGGTCATCTATCATAATAAATGACGTAATCTGTTTGATAGTTTACAACAGATGCATAATATGTTGTAATAGACTACCTAATCTATTTGATTTGATCCAACAGAAAAGACATCTGTTGCAACAGGTTGAACATTTGTTTATACATAATTTCAATTGAGTTCATATGTTAGAATAATAGCTTAATTGAATGTGAGTTCTCATAGTGTCAACTACAACTTCAATTGAGTCTTTTGGCAATTGCATAATGAGACAGTATTACATTTCTCCCGACCAGAGTCATCGATCGATCACTCTAAGCCGAACCGATTCGTACTACCTCATATGTTATACTAATACCTTAATTGATTAATCTAGGACTAGGGTACTAATACCTTAATTGAATAATCTAGGCCTAGGGGTGAGTTCTCATAGGGTCACCTACAACTTCAATTGAGTCTTTTGGCAATTGCATGATGAGATGGTATTGCATTCCTCCCGACCAAAGTCGTCAATCAATAACTCTAAGTCAAACCGATTCTTACTACCTCATATGTTCAACCAATACCTTAATTGATTAATCTAGGACAGGGTACTAATACCTTAATTGAATAATCTAGGACTAGGGATGAGTTATCATAGGGTCAACTATAACTTCAATTGAGTCTTTTGGCAATTGCATGATGAGACGGTGCTACGTTCCTCCTGACCAGAGTTGTCGATCAATCACTCTGAGCCAAACCGATTCTTACTACCTCATATGTTTAACTAATACCTTAATTGATTAATCTAGGACTAGGGGTGAGTTCTCATAATGTCAACTACAATAGATGACAATGCCTATATTATAATTTACAATAGATGGGTAATCTATTGTGACATATGACTTAATCCATTTGATAATTTACAACAGATGGGTAATCGGTCGCAACAGATGACTTAATCTGTTTGATAGTTTACAATGGATGCATAATACATTGCAACAGATTACCTAATCTGTTTGATTTGATCCAACGGAAAAGACATCTGTTGCAACAGGTTGAACATTTGTTTATATATAATTTCAATTAAGTTCATATGTTAGACTAATACCTTAATTGAATGTGAGTTCTCATAAGGTCAACTACTACTTCAATTGAATCTTTTGGGAATTTCAAGATGATATGTATTGCATTTCTCCCGACCAGAGTCATCGATCGATCACTCTGAGCCAAACCAATTCTTACTACCTCATATGTTAGACTAATACCTTAATTGAATAATCTGGGACTGGGGTACTAATACCTTAATTGAATAATCTAGGACTAGGGGTGAGTTCTCATAGGGTTAACTACAACTTCAATTGAGTCTTTTGGAAATTGCATGATGAGACGGCACTGCGTTCCTCCCGATCAGAGTCGTCGATCGATAACTCTGAGCTGAATTGATTCTTACTACCTCATATGTTCAACTAATACCTTAATTGATTAATCTAGGACAGGGAACTAATACCTTAATTGAATAATCTGGGACTAGGGGTGAGTTCTCATAGGGTCAACTATTGATTAATCTAGGACTAAGGGTGAGTTCTCATAGGGTCAGTTACAATAGATGACTTAATCTGTTTGATAATTTATAACAAATTTGTAATCTGTTGTTACCTAATTTGATTGATAATTTACAGTAGATGCGAAATCCGATGCAACATGTTGAACATTTATTTTTATACAATTTCAATTGAGTTCATATGTTAGACTAATAATACCTAAATTGATTAATCTAGGACCAGGGGTGAGTTCATAGGGTCAACTAGAGTACTCGGTCAACTACAACTTCAATTGTTTTTATACAATTTAAACTGAGTTACCCTTTTGGCAATTACATGATGAGAGAGTTAAAAATTACGTATATCTTTTATGATTTTAAAAATAATTAAGATCAATTCAGACCAAATTAATATTTTCAAAATTTATCATTCTTTTTCAAAATACAACTCAACCCATACAAAATGTTTCATCATTTCAAATCTCGAGTTCTTGCTCTTTCTCTCTCATTCACAATCAACAATACAGTATAGAAAACAACTACTCAATAAATTTGCTCAACATTCCATAACAGATCGCTTTTCTTCTCATTTCCAACCACATAGGTGTTATTTTTGACTTCATTCTTTCTTGTATCAGTGGTTTTATTTATCTTCATAGGTAACGGAGTTTGAGAAGAGTTCTATATTTGTATTTTTTTATAAAAATAATAAGGGCTTTTAAGTTAATGATGAAAAATAAAACTTTTAGTTGTATTATCTTCGAGAATGGGTTTACAATTTTGAGTTTTGATGGTCAAATCGTAGGAAGAACTTGAGAAATACCTAGTTTCCATTGCAGTGTTTCGTTGACTGTCATGGTATTGTTGGATGGTGTTTGTTCGTGGTGGCACTGGTCGTGGTATTAGTTGGTGGTGTTTGTGGTGGCTGTCGGTGGTGTCGGTATTCATGGTGTTTGTTTATGGCATTAGTTGGTTGTGTTTGTGGTGGTGACTTTTGGTGTGTCGGTATTCTTGGTATTTATAATGTATTTTTAAAAATTTATGCATATATCAATTGTAATATAATTTTTTTTCTGTTTTTTGTAGGTAAAACATGTCTCCCAAAAGAAGAGAAAGTGAAAGTGGATCAACGTATGACCACAAAAAAAAAGGCTACGGTACAGAGGGATTCGGAGAAGGTTCCTGAACAATCTCTATTAGGGAAAAGTGAAGCTGAGGAGAGATGTGAAAACAATGTTGAGGGAGGTGGACAAGGGTCTGTATATGGTGATGAAGAAAATGAAAGTAAGAAAGAGGAGGAATCGGAGAGTGAGAAAGAGAATGAGGATGATCATCAACATGATGATAATGGATCAGCAATGGGGCATGAATTAATATCAACATCCCAGCATGATCCTGTCAAAACTTTTAGTATTGACAAGTTTCAAGTTGTGATGCCGATAAATGACTCAGAAGAAAAATAACTAACTGGTCAAATTGTACTTAAATGTCAAATGGGGAACATTTTTAAACATTTTATGAAAATTATGAAGAACGAAAACATAGGCGGACTTTTAAGAAGACCTACTTTTGATGCTTTCTTGAGATGCCTGAGGGACCCTCTACCCATATCCATTTTCCTATGACGATGATATACGGTCTTCTCAAGCATAGAATCAAGTACGTGGGGGATGATAAAGATCCGAAGGAGGGGGGCAAAAAAAAGATGGATGAAATATTGATCAACCACTGTGGCATGCCTGTTTGTTTTGGCTTGCAAGAGTTTGCCATAGTGACAGGCTTAAGATGCCATCGTCCAGAAGAACCACCACCCTGCAGAATATCCAAGGAAATAAAATGCAAGAAGAAAATAGATGGGTTGTTTGGCATTGCTTGACATGGCTACAAAGCATCAGATTTGTTGACAGATCTCAAGGATAAAAGCATACCAGAGTAGTACAGGGAGCAATTGTACTTAGTTTGGTTTTCCTGTTCGGTTATATTGGCAAGAGACTTTAAAAAGGTCATAAAAGATGATTTGTTGGCGCGTGCTGAGGAATTTGATAATTCAACAATTATCCCTAAGGATATGACATCTTCTACTTGACTGTCCAATATTTACTGACAAAGGTATCCTCGGGGATAACCACATTATTTGGATTTTCTTGGACAACCACATTCTGGAGCAACAACCATAAGAAGAGCAGTTAGGCAAGGTCAGCCTAATGTTGAGGCTCTTCATGACCAACCTACTAAGGCAGATCGGGGTGCTTCTTCTGGTGGAGTTATTGGTGTTGGTGGCAGCCATGCTGATGCTGCTACCACTCATGATGATAAGTATGTTGATTCTCAAGAAAGAATAAATATGTTTGAAAACACCTCTTTTCACCCTACCCCTCTTCACCCTCGTGTTCTCATTGAGAATGCGAATAGTGCAAGGACAGACAGGATAAACTCTTTGAAAAAGTAGAGACTATCTCTAAAGCTATCGAGAAATTCAAATCCAAGAGGTGTGTCATACTATCCAAGAAGGTGAGGGAGCCACACACTCGTACAGTGTTGGTTAGGAGAAAGAAAAAAGTAGTTAGAGGTATACTCTCCGATTGGAAATCAAAAGAAATTGCAATTATTCACTCTCCAAAAGCTGTTGAAGTTCAGGGGCCAGTTAAGAAGGTGGACATATACGTGGAACTTGGTGCCAAAGATAAGAGAGATCTGCGACAAGCTAAGAATGACAAGCCAGACGCACCAGATTACCCCAGGCCTCCCTTTTCCCCCCAAGACTTCCAGACTATGACTGTTATGCATATGTCATACGAGGACAAAACAAGTATACTTTTCCTAACCTAGCCCTTCAAATATACCCTATGAAGTAGAAGCTACACAACAGATTACACATCTGTTGCAATAGCTGGGTATACTGATGCAACTGGTAGTGGTTCTGTTGTAACTTATTATCTATCTTTTGCATAAGTTGTGTTGGATTATTGATTCAGAGAACCCTATGCAATAGATGGACCATCCGTTGGATCTTTAAAATTACTAACCTATTTAAAAATTGACTTCTTAACTCACAGCATATTGACATAATTCTTTTCCTTATGAGGAAAAGGCAATTAACCTACTGAAAAGCTTATGATGTTGCCGATAGGATAATGGACCTCGACTTCTGCAATAAGCTCAAGGATAGATACGATCAACTTAATAGGGAGGAGTTGACCCTTTGCGTGGTACTTGATTTCCTAGTTCCTACGTTGGTCTTGGATGAAGTAGAAATGACAAAATATGTTGGAGGTGAGAGGCTAAGTCCACACGGCAAGAGCTGGACTGAGGCAAAGAGGATTCTTGCAGTCATTAGCGTGAATGACATACATTATCAGGCTGTTGAGATACTACTTGAGGAGGGAAATATCAATATTTATAACTCCAACATACCTCTCATCAACGATTTTAATCTTTTTCTTCTCGTGGAGCCACTGATGGTGTTGTTGCCCATCTTGTTGAGGGAGAGTAAACTGATGAATCATTTGCCAAAGAAAGTGTTGATGAAGAAATCATGGGATTTTGAAGGTCGAAATAAGGGAATGATCCTTCCAAAAGATGATGTCGCTAAAGCGAGCGGCTCGCATGCTCTTGCACCCTTCGAATGTTTGCTAACTGGAACAGAAATGACCGAGCCAATGACTTTTCTGTGCAACAATGTTGTGGAAAAATTGCAAGAGGTCTGAGTTTATGGGGTACTAACTGGATGCTTGAAGCCTGTGTATATAGAAGAGCTTGTGAAATAGAAATTTTTAATTTCAAGTCAACCTTCACTTTATTACATGTAAAAGTAGTGGCAATAATTTTTTGCTGATGAAAGTTAAGTCTTTTATAATGCAATAGATTGTCAATTTGTTATAAAATATATTTAATATGTTCTGGCAGATAGTTTATCTATTGAAATAGGTTGGTCACCTGTTGCATTACGCCGATGTTATTTCTATGAATAATCTAATAATCTAAGTCTAATCTATTGTAACAGTGGGAAGACCTGTTTGATTATTTCCAACAGATGACCTAGATTTTACAACATATGCCTAAATCTTTTGGATATTTTTCAATAGTTATGCTTGAATATCCATGTGCTCGACAACACCAAACCAGTAGTAAATACACATACCACCATAAAAATTTTAGCAATCAGGCTTGAATATCCATGTGCCCAATAACACCAAACCAGTAGTAATAATAGCAAAAATGTAGTATCTTCTTGCTTGATTTTGTTTCTCTTCAGAAGCCTTGACTTTGTTCAACAAACTTCAGATTACACGATTTGCTTGTGGAGGGTGTCGTTCTTCATAACAATCAAATTAATCGCATCCACCCAATTTCTACAAAAAAGATAACACAATTACAAAATAATTACAAGTCAATAATTAATCAACTAATTAAATAAAAAAATATTACCTTTGAAATCTTACAAGTAAAAAACCTACGACCCAGATTTTGTTGAGTCCAAGAAGTCTTTAACAGAGCTTCATGACCACACTTACAATATCAAAAATTTTTATCACAAAAAATAATGGAAGATGCGCTCTACATTGTCAAGCTCAATTGAAAAAAATGAAAGACAAAGACATAATTTGAAGAATTTGGATAGATAAAAGAAGATGACGATAAAGAAGAAGATTTGGAAATTTAGGGTTAAATTTTAGGAGAAAGATAAATATATAAGACAATGG
>NC_061111.1:15687024-15693228 GCF_002878395.1 Capsicum annuum
TATTTTATTTTGGGTATTTGAACTGAACACCGTCGATGGATTCTGCTTTTTCTATTTCAATTCAATTCACTTTAACCTTTTTACATGTAGTGGTAATTTTTTATGTCCAACGAAAGTTGAATTTTTGTAATGCAACAGATTCTCCATCCGTTGTAACAGTTATTCTACCTGTCCTGACATATAGTTCATCTGTTGCAATAGGTTGGTCATCCATTGCATTATCTCGATATTTATATCTAAGTTCATCTGTTGCAACAGTGGAAAGACCTGTTTGATAAATTCCAATAGATTACCTACCTGTTGCAACATATGTCTAAATCTATTCGATTTTCCAATAGATGTGTCGTCTGTTGCAACAGATATATTATCTATTGTAATATTTGAATCTAGTATTCCTTTTCAATTAATAATTTCAAATCTAAGGAATAAATAAAATCCATAGACAAAATAAAATAAATCAAAGCCTTCATAAATTAGCTGAAATAAGTCAACGAATAAATGAAATATAAAAAAATTGTTATGGATACAGATCTCAACAAATACATCAACAATAATTTAAGTATACTGCCAAGGATTACTTTCACAGGCTTAAGCTATAAAGATCTACTCAGTATGGACAAGTTGTTCTTCATCCGGTTCTATGGAATTCGGCTTTACTCGTCGTGGATCTTTATTGTCACTTACATACGGTTTCTGCGCTTCCTGTTCTCCGTATTTCTAGAGAAAGAGTATCATATTGTCAATGCTGTTCAGCAGTAGCTTCTTCTACATCTACCTAGAAAGCCAGAACTGGTCAATGCTAATCACGGAGATACAACAAAACAAAAAAGGATAACTCATCTCTTCTAGCAAATCAAACAGGTCCTTCTCTCATTTTAAATTATCCCAAATAGATTATATTTCTGTTGCAACAATGAATCGACTGTTGGGACAAATTTCTACATGAGGAAGACCCTGTATGATAATTTCCAATGGATGAACCATTTGTTGCAACATATAAATCATCTGTTGCAACAGATAGGTCATCTGTTAGTAAAAATAAAAGCGGTACGAAGAGCTATTTGATTTGCTAAAATAGAAGAGACATATGTTGCACCAGATACTTTATCTGGTGCAACAGGTTAGTCAACTATTGCAACAGATGTTTATATCTGTTTGATAATTTTCAATAGATGTGTCATTTGCTGAAATAGATATGTGTCTGTTTATTTTATCAGGTGGAAGACATATATATTCACCTTCTTCATCTCGTGTTGCTCTCCTTTGGACATTGTACGTTGCTCAGTGCAACACACAGACAGAGGATTTGCAATTTCACTTTCTTGGATGCTTGATAATATCCTGAAAATCACTCTCCTTCTCCTCTTAGCCCTAATCTCTAATGGAGCGGATGGAAATAAAATCCTCTTTGAAGGAATGAGACCCCCCTTAGATGTCAATTCTTTTACAAAAGGAGTTCATGCATTAATAGCATTAATCACTACATCATGTTTCATCCTGCAGTCTTGATATTTGCATGCAGAACATTCGCTGGGAGAGGCAAAATCTGTATAACCAGTATGACTATACTTATAATGGTTTGCTTTAAATACTGTAAAAGGAGTATCATTAGCACCAATAGCAGCACCACTACCACTACCAATAACTCCATCACCGCTAAGACCATTAAAAACAACAAGTCTACCCTCCAAAATTATTTTTCTTGAATGGTTGTTGCTCCAAACAATTCTATTTTTATTCTGTCTATGACCTTAGGGTCCGATAAAGTTTGCACAGACTGTAAAGTAAGAAAAAATTACATCTTCAACTCTTGATTGGTCGTAACTAGAAACGGATGCACAATCTAACATAAATCATTACATATATTGGAATGATGATTAGATCATTCAAAAAAATTATTAATTAAAAGAAAAAATTAATTATAATTATACTTACTGCATCCTTCGGGGTGTTGAAGAGATCAAGAAATTTTACATTTTTATCAGTTTTGGCCGACAACTATCTCAAGATTCTTGGACAGGAAACTCCTTCCTGGTAGTTCACTTGCTGTCTCAAATAAGGAATGGCTTCAAATACCCAAGCCTATAAAATAACATCAATAAATCAAAACCATTATTGAGTGAAAAAAATGAATGATATCATAATAAAAGAAAGAAACATTTACCATGAAAGCCCATGGGAAGCCATATAAGTTGACTGTCTTTGGTGCTAACGGAGTCAACAACTATTTGACAGTCATTTTGAAGCTTTCATACCCCCAAGAATAGCATTTGAATGAATCAAGATCCTCGGAGAGCTTTATTAAACCAAGGCTTATGTTGTTGTTAACGACTCTCGCCTAAAGAACATTATATACAAACCAAACCAAGCATAGTGATTGCTTGTGCTTCTTTGAAAGTCCTTTACCTTTCAACGCTTCTATCAAATTTTAGTTTTTGAAGCTTGTACCAACAATGGACACCAGGTCATCACGATCACACGACTTGACTTTGCATTTTTGGGTGTGCGGGGTATTTTTTTGGGTTAGAATAACTTGAGAAGGAGGATAACATTTTAGTCCAATAACTATGGAAAACTCCTTCCAACCAAAACAAACAGGCATGCCACAGTAATTTATCCTCACCTCATCTATCTTATTTTTATTTTCATACATAAACCTACACTTGAGAAGTTCATATACCATTTTCATTTGGAAATGAGCATTGTTGTCCTCCAATAAATTAAGATATTTTCGAAAGCAGCTGTCCCAGAAATAAGCATCCAATTTTTGTTCTCGAAGTATTTTTCTGAAGGCGTCGAAAGATTTTCCCATGGCTGACTTAACCATGAAATCATCCGTTAAATTTGCGGCACCATCGCACTACATTCTCACAGGATAACAATCAATGCTAAAGACTTTGACCAACTCTTCAGTGGAAGGGCTCTTAGTATTTGTATCATCTCTTTTGAAACATTTCTTCCCCCCCCCCCCTCCCGTGCTCATCATATTCTGCTCCCGATTGAGATAATGCTTGTAAAGCAAGCTCTAGAGTGGTAGATGCAGCCTATCTACTTCACTTGTTCCTTTACTTGGACTTGATTCGGTTTTTGTTCTTTTGGGAACCATATTATCTTAAATTAACAGGAACATAAAAAAATATATTATAGTTGATTAATGCATCATTAAAAAAGGATAACAGTTAATCAAATAAGCAAAACAGTAAAATAACAGTTGCAACAGATCAATGATTTATTGCACCAGGTAGTATAGTTGTTGCAGCATATAATCAAACTGTTGCAGCAGATGAGTAATTAGTTGCAATAATACAAAACATATCACTCATCTTTTAAGATAGATGAATGGTTTATGCGATAGATCACACATTGTTGCGACATATGAGTTATCCGTTGGGACAGTTAAATAACCTGTTACAACGGATGAGTAATATGTTGTGACAATACAAAATAAATCACTTATCTATTGAGAAAGATGAATGGTTTGTGCAGTAAATCACATATGTATCACAACATCATATATTGCAACTGTGAGTGATCTATTGGAATAGTTAAATAACCTATAGCAACAACTGTGTAATCTGTTGTGATAATACAAAACATCTTACTCATCTATTAAGAAAGATAAATGGTCTGTGCAAAAGATCACACATCTGTTGTGATATTATCTGTTTCAACATATGAGTGATATGTTGTAATAGTTAAATAATTCGTAGCAACGGTTGATGTAATCTGTTGTGATAATATAAAATATATCACTCATCTGTTGAGAAAGATGAATGATTTGTGCAATAGATAACACATCTGTTGTAACATATGAGTGATCTATCAGAACAGTTAACTGACCTGCAGCAATGGCTAAGTAATCTGTTGTGATAATACAAAACATATCACTCATCTATTGAGAAAGATGAATAGTCTGTGCAACAGATCACACATCTGTTGCAACACATGAATGATCTGTTGGAATAATTATCAACGATCAATATTGTTTAGATTTATTTCAACATAGGGTCTTCTATCACGGCAGATGAATGATAAGTTGTAAAAATCAAGTCTTGGACATTTCCTGTCGGAAGAGTCGGAAGAGTTGATAGGATTGAGGTTAAGCTGTTGCATCGAATCATTAATCTGATGGTTCTTCCATTGTACTAGATGGTTAATTAGTTGCATCAGATTTTTTGATCCGATGATTAATCTGTTGCAACATATGGTAAATCAGTTGCATCAGATAGTTAATCTGTTGCATTAGATTATTAATCTGTTGCAACAGAATTGTAATATGATGGTTTCTATGGTGCATCAGATGGTTGATCTGTTGCATCATATGATAAATATGTTGTATCAAATGGTTAATACGTTGCACCAGATGGGTAATCTGTCGGAGGAAACAAAAAATAGTTGCACGATTTTGTTCAACAAAAAAAAGCACTTTCACCATTTTTACCAAGAACAAGAACAAAACAAATCAACCCAAATTATCGTTTTATTTTTATAAACACAAAAACTAAAAATCAAACTTCAAAAAAATGCAACAAACAACAAAATATCATAATTCACTTCAAAAAAAAGAGAAGAAACATCAGAAATTAGGGTTTTATTCATACCACATTTCAAATTAATGCAACAAACATTGAAATTGTTAACCAATACTATAAGAGAAGTTGGCTCAAGTTCCTCATTTTCTTCAAAACTAAAAAGGCCATAAATTTTTACCTGTGAAAGAAGAAAATGAACGATGAAAAATTCAAAGTTGTTGTGGCATGAGAGCAAGGATGTCACGTCGATTGAAGGTTAAAGTTGAAAAGGATCTCAAAGCCCAATTACTTGTAGTCGAATGTTGAAGTCACCGAGGATTGAAATGAGAAATTTGCAGAACAGTTGGTTAGGAGAGAGTTGAGAGAAGCTGTCGAGAGAGGGATAAGAGACAGGTTGATGAGAATTGAAAAGGGGAACTCGAAGCCCAACTATTTGTCGCCAGAGGTAGAAGTCATCGGGGATTGAAGGGAGAAAAGAGGGGAACTCGAAGCCCAACTATTTGTTGCCGGAGGTAGAAGTCGTCGAGGGTTGAAGGGAGAAATTTTGCAGAACTGTTGGTTAAGAGAGAGTTGAGAGAAGCTGTCCAGAGAGAGGAGAGAGTGGTTGTTTGGATTGAAGAGGGTGTGAGTTGGGTTGATTTGTATTTTTGAAAAGATTAGAAAGTTTTAAAAATATTAATCAAGTCCACAATTAACTTAATCAAGTTTCCTAATGATGTTTGACCCTTTAAGTTGGTCAATGTCACCAATCCTTCATTGAAGACTTAAAAGACATCTTTCCTTCAATTTTCTCTGTAAAATAGGTTTTAACATACCTTTTACCAACTTCTATAAAAGTCATGCTAATTTCTTCGTCAACTCGATTTAGTTTATTTGTCATAAAATTTTTTGCTTTTTTGATATGCTGATTGTTGCTTGCTTGTTAATAATTTAAACACAATATTAATTGACATACCAACAATTTTGCTTATATTTTTAATTTATTTAATTTGTGTTATTAGTTGAATTTATGTTCTTAATTGATTTAATTTGTATTCTTTGTTGGATCTATTAATAAGTAATGCTCTTCCTCGATTAAATTCACGAAAACGACTCACATATTCAGGTACATTATTTACTCAACTCATCAATTTTTTTCAACTAATTAATTTTTTCCCTTCTACATCATGTGTTGCTTTTATAATTCGTTTTCTTTAGGCTACTATTGCAATGGACCCAAGGAAAAGAGGTGTTGCATGACAAACATAAAAGTGATATTCATCAATTACTTGAAACTTTTGGTGGTAAAAGATATATGTGCTTATGCTAAAATAGATGTTTGTGTTTACATTATTATATTTAAGTGTTAAGGATTTTTGAAAATTGATTTGAACTTTTTGTACATTAAGACAAATCTCCGAAATAGATAAAATTATTTAATTTAAATAATCAAACGTTACATGTGCGAGGCATGTACAGTTAGGCTAGTTATGTAGTAAAAATAGGAAGGAGTTTTACTGTAATTAGAGATCGATTCAAGTTAGCCTTAATTATTTAAGGTAATAAAATATTGTTTAAATATTTAAAAATAAAAAAATGGAATTAAAACATGAGGTCCAACATTTTTAAAAAATAAAATAAAATAAATGGGCTAATCCAAAATGTGGACGGTCAAAATCTACTTTTCATGATT
>NC_061111.1:15693328-15703453 GCF_002878395.1 Capsicum annuum
CCCATTTATTATTATTATTATTATTATTATTATTATTATTATTATTATTATTATTATTATTATTATTATTATTATTATTATTATTATTCTAAAAAAAATATAAAAGTCCATCGAGTCCATTTCCAAAATAAATTCCTATCAAATCCAATTTTGCAATTTCTTTATGTTCCGTATGCATGTATTCCAAGATTTTATTTTTAATTTTATTTTTTATTTTTTTATTTCAATTTAGCTTTCTTTACGTGATGTTTTTTCTTTTAAGTCTCATATCTCCTTTTACAATATTTAGTTGAGATAAGATCAATCTTATAACCTACAATCGTGTATATGGAGATTGTAGTAAGTATTTACTTTAGTATGCTATTAACGTTTTGGGATAAGATCGATCTTATAACCTAAAAAAAAGAGTGAACAAAAAAGGTTGTGAATTTATCTAAGACCCGTCTCAAATGATAAAAGAAAAGAGAGGAAAAATTAATTTGTGAAGGAGTGAGACGAGTTGAGGATTAATATAAAACCCATTACTGATTTGAGATAAAAGAGTGAAGTGTGAAAAATGGATAAGATTAATATAAAACCCATTACTAATTTGAGATAAAAGAGTGAAGTGTGAAAAATGGATAAGGGAAATCGTCTCGAGTTTAGAAGAGACAAAATAAATGCCTTTAATGCTGGTGAGTTTTGGGCATATTTAAAATGTTTGGTCTCAATTAAGAATGCGGTGTATGCATCTTTCTGAGACTTTTAAAAATAACTCAAGCATGTAATAATGTACCTTGGCGAAGACCGTCCTAGAATTTACTTTCCCTATCTTAATACAAGATAATAGACAAATTTTGGATATTAAAAAATGAGTGAACCTAGTCCCTAACATAATTTATCAAAATAGTTAAAGTCAAGATAAGTGAATAAAAGCGATCGTGCTAGAACCACGAGATTCGAGGGATGCCTCACACCTTTCCCTCGGTCAACAGAATTTCTTACCCGGTCTTCTGTTTTTGCAGACTACAACAAAGAGTCATTTCCTTTTCACTAGGGATTCAAAAAGGTGACTTGAAACACCGTAACTCAATTCCAAGTGGCGGCTCTGTAATAAATTAATCCATATTCAAAACCGTCACTTTAATTGAAAAAATCCTTCAACTCGACCTCGAGCGAAAAAAGGATGTGACAACCTAATTTTTGCCCTTCACAACCCAATTTAATTTTGAGTTTCTTCAATTTTTAATAAAATTACAATATTTATTTCATCCAAATAAAAACTTTTTTTTTCAAAATATTTATGTACGTAATTTTGTCATTTTAACTAGCAATTATACATTATTGTATTCAATTATACGAGATTATATAATTTTGTTACTTAAATAACTATTTTATGAAATATAGGATTTTAATCAAGGCTTATCTTGAAAATAAATCCAAAAGATTAAAATCATGATTTAAATATAGTTTACTCTAAAAAAATAATTTATTCGGATAAATATGAGTTTAATTTTATTAAAATAAGAAACTTTAGATTGAATTGGTCGTTAATCTGTTTCAAATCTTGGCCCAATTTAGTCGATTTATTGAATTTAGCCATAATTGAAATCAAGATTGGTCACAATTGCAGTGCAATTGGCCAATTGATATTCAATTTGATTAAAATTTAAATAAACTCTAACTAAATTATTTAAATCCAATTTGGCTATTTTGTTATTGTTATTAATTCCATCAAGCCTCCCAATATCAGCCAAAATCTGCCCACCAACCCATTTTAAAATTCGGCTGGCCTAATAGCAACAACAAGCAACAACCCTTTCCTTTATTTCTTATTCCCAGCCCAACCAAACCAATTAATACCCGGCCCAATACCCTTTTTCCATTTCTCTTCCTCCTCAAAATGATATCAGCAACAATACACGACAATATCAACAGCAACATCGATCAGCAACAACCACCATCAATATCGACGACCCGACTTTGACCCAGCTCCAGCAATGGCGACCCACGCTGCCTCGACCCCAGACCCGACTCGACCGTATACCCACGTTTCTCACATGGTAATGATAAGGAAAAGCCCGAGAATCTTCTAGAATGAGTCCAAGTGTCTCCCCCAACATCTCAATTCCGTGAATCTCGGGTATAGGGGTGCAATTTCGTACATATATATTACAATTTCATTGGCCCTTGGTAAAAATTCATTTTTCCTAAATCTTATTGGTCCATCAATTTTGAAATTTTGAGAAAAACAACAAAATAGGTACAATTTGTTTGCTAGATTCGGATTTTGAGCTTAAATTTGAAATTCCCCAATTTGAAGAAATTCTAAGTTTACCCCCCTATCGTTTTTCCCACTTAATTTTCTATAAAAAGAGGGGGGGTTCCTTGTTTCCAGGGGGTTGGGAATTTTGGTTTGAAGAGGGGGAAAAACTTCTGAGAAAAGCTATGTCTGAAGGTTGAAAAAGGGGGGGGGGGGGGGGGAAATCTCTAAGAAAGCTAGGTCCGAAAGGAAAGGGTGGGGTAACTTTCCTTTCTTTGAAAGCAAAAACAAGAGAAAAGCAGAGAAGAAATGGGAATTTTTAAGGTTTGCAAAGGACTACTTCCGGTGGTGGCACTCTGACGAGGCTTGTTGTCCTATTTTGCTACTCCCGAATAGGTAAAATGTTATTCAATTTAAGTTTTCAATTATTTCTGCTTCATCTCGATCTTCTGTAGCTGTGAGTAAATTTTCACATACTGTATTCTGGGTTGCGTGTTGTAGAGGCCTTAAAGGCCATATGTTTCTTTTTAGTAAAGCAAGTGTTAGATTAATGTTATGTTGGATTAATTCTTGTTTTAAGTTGTCTAACGTGCAATTTCTGTTATCTCTGCCTTGACATCAGTTTTGTTATTTACGCTTGATGTTGCGGATTAATCTTTGGCTTAACGTCTCATCTTGGGTACTGCTTGTATTTTGAATGCTGGTTTTATAGCTAAAGTTTCACGCTTTGATTTTGCTGGATAGTTTTGGGCCAAAGGAGCCTTTGTTATATCTGGTTTCGTAGCTAAAATTTCTTGCTTTGAATTTGTTTCATAGTTTTGAGCTGCTGATGTTGGGTGTATTTATGCATTATAGGAGCACTATTCTAGCCATTTTAGTCTTATTTTGAGGATGATTCTAAGATATAGTGGTTAATAATGAGATAAATGTGTTAAAACATGTGTTTATATGGTTCAAGGTGAATTCCAAGCAAGTTCGTACTTAAAAGAATCAATTGGAGTTCAATAGAGAAAACTAGTTTTCTAGCGTGAGCTAGTTGCTTGTCTAGCCTCTCTTGTTGGATTCTATTGTGTTCTATGTGTTCCTTATGGTTTTAAATGTGTTATTATATGTGGAACTAGTGTTAGGAGTGTACATAGTTCACATGAGTCAAGGGAAAAGTTGAAACTTGAGTTAAAGATCAAAGTGAAATTTGCCTATGCTTAGCTCGTGTTTCTATTTCATCGTGTTGGATGTTGCGTTGTTTTGAGCTTTAATATATTGTGTTTAATGTTATAGGATGTTTTTTGAATGGATTATGATGATATATAAAGGATATACAAGCTTCAAATCAAGTGGGAACAACTCAAAAAGGCTCGAAATGGCTCAACAAAGTCACAATATGCAGATTGACGCACTTTTGGACCCCTGGAATGTCTTGTGCATGTTTGGAGTGATGTAGTGGCCAATGGACGTGTGCAAAATACCAATAGAATCATAAGAGGACCAAAATTGCAACCATATGGAGCGTGGTCGTCGTAGAGGCGATTAGCCCATGACGCGGGCTCATTTCGGTGCCTCCTTTACCTTAGAAAAAATTCTGAGAACTAATTCCAGAGAGGTAGGGCTATATTGAGGCACCTCCCTACCTAGTCCGGGGCTCAATAACTAAAGGTTTTCTTGTCCAACACGGAAAGGGTTTGCTCCTATACTATAAATACATGTTATTTCACATTTCTTACATACTTTTGGACATCTTGGAGCATTGGAGGCTACCACAACTTCTTTTTAGGTTTTATTATTCTTTAATTCAATTTCTTTATGGTTTGTATCATCTATCGAAGGAATTGGATGATGAATATTTCTATTAAAGGCTAAAACTCCTTTTCCAGGGTTAAGGCCAAGATCATGACTACTTTTGTACTGAATTAATTTCGTTTAATTGCTTATCATTATGATTGTTTATTTATTCTTGATTTAATTATTTTAAGAATTGATCACCCTTAGAATACATGTATTGTCGACCTTGTGATCTCGGGAGAGGGAATAGGGAGATAGAGCGTGGGAATAGACAACGTATAGTTCCTATTTCTTTATAAAATAAGGAATTTGAATTAGCATCTAGGACAGGGATGCACTTAGAATCCTTACTTGATTCATATGTAGGATGATAGCTTTAAAACACTTACTTGGATTATTACATCCCCGCTCAATGATGTAGTTGTAATATCTAAATTATGTAAAAGATTAGAGGTCGGGAGACCATAATCATGCAATTAATACTATGAATCAACAACGATAAGTAATTTAACGAATGAGTTTCAATAACGTAGAAGGATTGTTCGTAAGCCTTAACACTGGATCTCTATCCTTTGATTGTCCAGAGTCATTTATTTTTCCGCAATTGTTTAGTTTATTTTTAGTTTACAATTCTAAAACTCTATTTTTTTACTCTACTCAATTTGTTAAACTAGAGTAAGATAGGCGGCGAACTCAAGTCCTTGAGAGATCGATACTTGGTCTTCCTTGAAGCCACTTTACTACTTGATAAGACCACGTACACTTGCGTGTGCGCTTGGGCGGTGTCAAGTTTTTGGCGTCATTTTCGGGGACTTGTTATTAGGTAACTATCTTATTTTTAGTTTTTCTATATTGAGTTATAAATAGTTTTTGTTTAGTTTCTTTTTATTTTTCTTTATTTCTATTTTTCTCGCGCTCTTCTCGAGATTTCAGTCTGGGATAGATGGTTTTTGAGTGATGGCAATTCTGGTTGTTTTTGTGGAGGACACCACCTTGTGGCTTATTGTCCAGATTCTTGTGATAGTGTGTGGACGGAACCTTCACAAAATGATGTGGATAATTTGAGGAAGTCTGAGTACTCGAAAACTGATATTGTGGAAATTATTAAGGTGACACCATTGCCACCATATCTACAATGGCTAAGCAAGGAAACATACAGGGAGGATACGAGCCAATGTGTGGAGCAAACACAAGAATCATAGCCACTTGATTGTGATCTTGATCTTGATCTTGAGACTGAAATTGAGAAGGTGAATAAAAGTGAGTGTGTAGCGGATTGTGTAAATTATAAAGTAGGATTGGTTGGCCTCACTCGAGGTACTTTTCTACATTATGTTTAGATGATGTCTTTTCTGTGGAATCATTTAAAATAGTGAAAGAGAGTGAAGATGAGGAACAAAAATCCTATATTCTTGATTTTACACCGGATAAGAAACATAAAAACACACCTCACATCAAGGCCGAGTGGTTTACCATGCATATTCTATTACTCAATTCATTAATCTTTGTACCACCTCCCTATGAGTGAGGAAAAAAGATGGATGCAAAATTAGGGGTGAAATTTATATCCTTAAGGTGGAGGAAAAAGCATGATTAGGTCGTGCCGCGACACTAAATTCTTGGGAGGCAACCCAAGTTAAGGTATGTTTTTTTTTTTCAGTTTTTCATAGTTTTTGTTTTTGGTAGAGTCACAGGTTCATGGAAAGTCTAAGTACCATAATCTCAATCTTGAAGCATGAAAAAGATTGAGTGTGGGATCCCATGTATTCCATTTATGTGTGAAGATGCTACTAGCTAGTCCTAGAGGCCACAGGAAATATTTCTATCTCTTACATTTAATTCACTTTGGAGACAAAGTAGATTTTTAAGTGTGGGGTGGGGAAATTCTCAATTTTTGGCTTAATTTAAAAAAATTTAGGTTAGGAATAAGTGAGATATTCTTGTTGGTGCTATTTTTGATTACATGATGCAAGTGGGTTTGTTGGTAAAAATATGTTAATTGAGAGAATTGCTATTTTTGAGACTCTTAGGCTCAAGTTTGTGACTCTTGTATTTTTTTGGCTTAATATTGAATTCATTCTATTGTTTGGCTGGGAGTCTATGATGATCCTATTGAGTTGAGCATGTGCCATGTGCGTGTGAGATTTTGTATATTCCCTGTTTCATGTGATGTCTAGAACTTTTACGGAGTGTGTGTACAGAGAAATAAAGAATATGGATTTAAGAGATGATTTAGGCATTTCTTTGATAGCCTTGTTCTATACCTTCTATTTGTCCTACCCATTGTGCATTATCCTAGTTAACCCCCATTAAGCCTTTAGCCTTTTATTTGGTAGCTTTATATGTAGCCTAATCTCCTTCTTTGATAGACCATAATTTGATCTAAAAAGCTCCTAAGTGCTTTAATAAAAAAAAAGAAAAAAATAATTGAAAAAGGAGTTGAGAAATTGAAGAAGAAAAAGGTGAAATTGATGCCCAACGGTAGTGGTTGTTGGTGTTAATAATTGATGTGTGGTGGATGGTTGTGATATAATTTACGCTAAAATTATTGTCATGATTGTGAAAAAAGAGAAAAATTGAATCTTGAAGGAATAAGCAATACACCTACCAAGTGTTTGCGAAAATGCTTAAAAGAGATAGGGAAAAAATAAAAGATATGGGTAGACAAAAATTGGCGTAAATGGGTTGTTAGAGATTGGTTCTAATTGTATAATGTGGTGTATTAAAGCGCTTAAAGAGGTTAGTCACTATTCTTGGTCAAAATAGTTCCTTCCCATCCCTTAGCCTACATTACAACCCCGAAAAGTCCTAATTGATCCTAATCTTTACACTCAACTATTAGTGGAAACTACAATAAGGGCAAGCCTGTGGTTCATTGTGGGTAACTTGTGAATTCTTTGTGAGAGTGAGCGTAATTTGATTCTTGTACCCATCATGTTCTAAATTGCTTAATTGCGAGTGATTATGGGTAGCTCTCTTATTGTGAGGGGCACATGTTTGATGAATGTGGGTGATTTGTATGATGTCCGTGATTGAATGATAAGCATGAGTTTTCCATTAGGTGACTCAATTCTTGAGGCTAGGATGTTTTAGAGTAGTATTCATGAGCTTTTAATTGTGTAAATAACATGCTTAGCAAAGTAACTTTTATTCCATGTAGTCATGATAGTACTAGCTTGAGTTTTTTGCATTTAGTAGAAGTGTATAGTCTCCATAGATGATGAGGATTATAGTTAAGAGTTGTTCGAGGATGAACAAGGCTTTAAGTGTGGGGGGGTGATGTGGGGTGTATTTATGCATTCTAGTATCACTATTCTAGCCTTTTTAGTCTTGTTTTTAGGATTATTCTAAGATATAATGGTTAATAATGATATAAATGTGTTAAAACATGTGTTTATATGGTTCAAGGTGAATTCCAAGCAAGTTTGTACTTAAAAGAATCAATTGGAGTTCAATAGAGAAAACTAGTCTTTCTAGCGTAAGCTAGTTGCTTGTCTAGCCTCTCTTATTGGATTCTATTGTGTTTCTTATGGTTTTAAATGTGTTATTATATGTGGAACTAAGTGTTAGGAGTGTAAATAGTTCACATGAGTCACGGGAAGAGTTGAAACTTGAGTTAAAGATCAAAGTGAAATTTGCATGCTTAGCTCGTGTTTCTATTTCGTCGTGTTGGATGTTATGTTGTTTTGAGCTTTAAATTATTGTTTTTAATGTTATATGATGCTTTTTGAATGGATTATGATGATATATAAAGGATATACAAGCTTTAAATCAAGTGGGAACAACTCCAAAAGGCTCGGAATGGCTCAACGAAGTCACAATATGTAGATTGACGCACTTTTGGACCCCTAGAATGTCTTGGGTGCGTTTGGAGTGATGGAGTGGCCAATGGACGTGTGCAAAATATCAATGGAATCATAAGATTCCCAAAATTACAACCATATGGCATGTGGTGGTCCTAGAGGCGCTGCCCCAGCTAGTATGGGGCTCAATAACTGAAGGTTTTCTTGTCCAACACAGAAAGGGCTTGCTCCTACACTATAAATACATGTTATATCATGTTTTTTTACATACTTTTGGACATATCGGAGCATTGCCGATATCTTGTTATGCCTGATTTCATGGGTAAAGTTTTGTGCTTTGACTTTGTTTGGTAGTTTAGGGCTAATGGTGTCTTGTCCATGGTTAGTATTTGACGTTGTTTCATTTGTCGTCACCATTTTGATGTTGAAGAGTTTATAGCATCACTAATGGGATCACCTCTTGAGTTCTTTGGCTTCTTAAATGCCAAACGACGGCGAGGATACGTCCAATAGTGAGCCAAAAAATCTCATGATTCCTCGAGTACTATCTCGACCATTAAAAACTCATTTTTGAGTTCGTCGGAAAGAGAAGAAAGATAGAACTACTACGCCCCATCATTTAGTTCTTATCCTACGTATCTTGCTCTTTATTTTGAGGCTCTCGAAATGTATTATTTTGTTGGAAAACATCAAACATGTGAATAGATTCGGTCTTATTTGATATATTTGATGTCGAAAATCAATATAATATATGTTGAGGGCTGATTTCACGGTCTAAAACTCTCAAAGCTTTGCATGACCATGTTTCGCAGAATGATAGCAATAGCCTATTGTTATGACCCATTACTTTGGTTTTTAACTGTTTCCTTAGAGTTTAAATCGAATACGGATCGCTGCAAGTCATGGATTTTGGTTTCAACCCAATTGTTTTAATTTTAATTGTTGATGTCTTATTCTGGATTGTGTGTTTCTGGTTGTGGATGGTATGTTTAAACGATAACTTGTATAATGACATGTTAACAGTGGATTCTATTTTAGTCTTTTTTCTTTCTTTGCAAGTTTGAGAACTTTGTGTTACCTTTACACCCTTATTTGAACCAACGTGTTTTTTTTATTAACTGAGAGCATGGAAAGTATTTTAATAATTTTGACCTTTGCACTATTCCTGTTATAAGTTGTTTGTACGTCGTATAATATAGTATTCGAATAAATATAGAGAAAATATTGTTGGAAATCTCGTTGATTATTTTTTCAACCATGTCGCTACATTGTTCTATTTTAGTTTGACTCTTGCGCATGATCTTGTTTCATGTTTTCCTAAATAAACTTAATAGTTTTATCGCTCTCTTTTAGAACATATATTAATTCTTTTATCCTTTTTTCTTCGCGTGAGCTTGCTTCGGAGTTCAAATGGACCCAATTTTTCCTTGCAATTTCTCCATGGGCCAATGACGCCCATTCTCTCGAGTCAAGATTCAGAATAAGCCCGAAATTGACTGTATCGCATATGAATGCAAAAAAGATGGGAGAGAAGCAAAAATGGGTCGAAAACCCACTATTCAAGATCGCTAAGAAACTCGAAGACCTTAAGTTCATTTAGTCTTTCTTTTTCTATATTCCATTTATTTATTTAGTTATCCATTTCCTCATTTCATTTGGGCCTCGAAGCCAAGGTTGTAAATTTAATACAGGTGGAGCAGATTTTGGGCCAACGAGCCTAAAAATAGTTTTGGACAGATTACGGGCAAAAGCCCAATTAGATTAGGACAGGTTTTGTTGATTTGGGCCCAATGGCCTAAATCCTTTACTCTCTCCCCTTCCCCCCTTCTTTACACTTGTTTGCTTTATGTTTTGCGAACATAGTTAAATCTTTAGTGAAGTCGCTAAAAACTAGTTTTGCAAAAATATCAAAACATTCCTAAAATCACTTTTTTTTTTCAAAAATCAACTTCTATTTTTTCAAAGTTAGTCAAAGATAATTTTCAAACAGTCCGGATAACCGCTAGTTAGCGGACATTTTAGATGCCTAAAACCTTCCTAAAAAGTTAATAGGAACTACTTAGGATCTTCAATGATTTCTCTATTTTGGATCGTTTAAAGTATTTTATAAAGTTTTCTTAATTTTTTTCAAAAACTAAGTGGCGACTCTTCAAAAGTCAAGAACTTTCACAAAATGATGGGTAAATATTAATTAAATAAAAAAACAGATGTAACTAACTTGCAAAGAAGAAGACGAGAATGAAAGAGCAATAATGAACCATACCTTAATATGAAAAGGGGATCAAAACAACAATTTCAATC
>NC_061111.1:15706453-15721220 GCF_002878395.1 Capsicum annuum
TCATCACATAAATACTATGCATATATAAAAAAAACTTGTTAATGTTCTAACTCCGTTTCTTGAACTTCCTCTTCATCTTTGAACAAATGAGGGTACTTAGATTTCATTGCTTCCTCAGCTTCCCATGTAATCTCTTCCCTTTGACGATTTCTCCAACGTACTTTCACAGATTCTATCTCTTTATTTCTCAGCTTCTTAACTTGGCGATCTAGAATAGAAATAGGCACTTCGTTATAGGTAAGATATTCTACAACTTGCACATCCTCAGTAGAAGTGATATGTGATGGATCTCCGATGCACTTTTGAAGCATTGACACATGAAATACCGGATGTACTGATGAGAGCTCTTGGGGTAGCTCTAATTCATATGCAACTTGTCCAAACCTACGAGTGATCTTATATGGGCCTATATAACGTGGACTAAACTTCCCTTTCTTGCTAAATCTCACTACCCCTTTCATTGGTGATACCTTCAAAAATACTCAATCACCTATAGAAAACTCTAGCCCTCTCCTTCTACTATCCGCATATGACTTTTGTTGACTTTTGGCTATTTTCAGTCGTTGCTGAATTACTTTAACCTTCTCTATGGCTTGATAAACAAGATTCGGTTCGAACAAAAGAGTTTCACCCACTTCGAACTATCCTATTGGTGATCTACACTTCCTTCCATATAAAGCTTCATATGGTGCCATTTTGACACTTGAATGATAGCTATTATTGTAGGCAAACTCAATAAGAGGTAAATGATCATCCCAGTTGCCCTTAAAATCTATTACACAAGCTCGTAGCATATCTTCAAGTATTTGGATGGTACGTTCTGCGTGTCCATCTGTTTGAGGGTGAAAAGCTGTACTCAACTTCAGTTGTGTTCCCAAACACCTCTGAAAAGACTTCCAAAAGTTTGCGGTAAATTGGGTTCCCCGATATGATATAATAGATATTGACACTCCATGTAATTGGACTATCTCTTTAATGTATAGCTTCGCATACTCTTCAACTGTGTAAGTGGTCCTAACTGGTAGGAAATATGCAGATTTGGTAAGCCTATCAACAATCACCCATATAGAATCAAAATTCTGGGATGTACGAGGCAAACCAATAACGAAATCTATGTTGATCATGTCCCACTTCTAGCTTGGAAGATCAATGCATTGCATATAACCTCCGGGTTTTTGGTGCTCAACTTTAACTCTTTGACAATTTGGACATTCAACTACAAATTCTACAATGCTCTTCTTCATGTCATTCTACCAATACATATCTTTCAAATCTTGATACATTTTGGTTGATCCTGGATGAATGGAATACCTTGAACAATGTGCCTCTATCATAATCTTCTTTCTTAGCCCATCTACATCTGGCACACACAATCGGTTTTGGCACTGAAGTACTCCTTCTCGCGTAAGCTCAAATGCCTTGGTCGTACTACTCGAACGTTCTCCTTAAGCTGTAATAAAATAGGATCTGCATATTGCTTCTTTTTCACTTCAGCTACTAATGAAGATTCCCCAACATTATGTACGATAAGCTCTTTATCCGGAGTTTCAAGAAGGCGAACTCCCAAACTAGCTAACTGATGAAGATCTTTAATCATTCCTTGCCTTTCTATAGGCGCCATCATAGCCTTACGACTTAATGTATCAGCTACCACATTTGCTTTCCCTAGATGGTACAAGATATCAACATCGTAGTCCTTTAATAGTTCAAGCCATCTCCGTTGCCTTAAATTTAGATCCTTCTGATTAAAAATATATTGGAAGCTCTTATGGTCAGTATATATATCAACATGAACCCCATATAAGTAGTGGCGCCATATATTTAAAGAAAAAATAACTGCTGCAAACTCAAGATCCTGTGTAGGATAATTTTTCTCATGTGGCCACAATTGTCTAGAAGCATATGCTATTACCTTACCATGCTGCATCAATACACATCCTAAACCAATTTTGGAAGCATCATAATACACTGTATACCCTTCGATGCCTTCTGGAAGTACCAACACGGGTGTAGAAATCAACTTGTTCTTTAAATCATGAAAACTCTTCTCACAGGAATCATTCCATTGGAATTTGGATGCTTTATGGGTTAGCTTTGTTATGGGTGCTGAAATGGAAGAAAATCCTTCAACAAACCTTCTATAATAATCGGCCAACCCAAGAAAACTACGAATCTTCGTAGGCGTTGTGGACCTTGGCTAGTTCTTCATGGCTTCTATCTTTTGAGCATCAACCTTTATCCTTTCACTAGATACAATATGACCCAAAAATTCCACCGACTTTAACCAAAGCTCACATTTAGAGAACTTTGCATAAAGCTTACAATCACAAAGAGTCTGCAATGCCTGTCGTAAGTGATTGGCATGGTCCTCTTCTGAGCTAGAATAAACTAGAATATCATCTATAAAAACTATCACAAATACATCCAGGAATGGGTTAAACACCCTATTCATCAAATCCATAAAAGCTGCGCGTGCATTTGTTAACCCAAATGACATAACTAGAAACTCATAATGACCATACCGTGTTCGAAAAGTTGTCTTGGGTATATCCTTCTCTTTAACCCTCACTTGGTGGTAACCTGACCTCAAATCAATCTTAGAAAAGCACTTGGCACCCTGTAACTGATCAAATAAATCATCAATTCTTGGGAGAGGATATTTATTCTTAATAGTCACCTTATTCCATTGCCGATAATCAATACACATCCTGAGCGAGCCATCCTTTTTGCGCACAAATAACACTGGTGCTCCCCAGGGGGACATACTAGGCCTTATGAATCCCTTCTCTAGCAAATCAATTGCTCTTTCAATTCTTGTAATTCTACTGGGGCCATTCTATACGGAGGAATGAAGATTGGTTGGGTGCCTGGTATTACATCAGTACCAAACTCTACTTCTCGTTCAGGAGGCAAACCTGGAAGATCTTCAGGAAATACATCAGAAAATTTATTTACCACCAGAATAACGTGAAGAGTTGGTGGCTCCGCTTCTGTATCCCTTACTCTAACTAAATGATATATGTATCCCTTGGAAATCATTCTTCTTGCCTTAAAATAAGAAATAAATCTACCTCTTGGCGCGCTAATTTCACCTTTCCATTTAAGGACTGATTTATTTGGAAAATAGAAATATACCTTTTTTGTGCAACAATCAATTGTGGCATAACAAGACGCCAACCAGTCCATACCCATTATAACATCAAAATCTACCATTTCTAACTCTACAAGATCAGCCATCATATCGCGACCACAAAAAGTTACTATGCAATTTTGGCAAACCCTTCTAGCTATAATAGATTCCCCAACCGGTGTGGACACTTCAAATGGCTTAACTAACAGTTCGGGTATTCTTTCAAACTTTCCAGCAACCAATGGAGTAGCATAAGATAATGTAGGACCAAGATTAATTAAAGCATATAAATCAAATGAAAAGATAGACAACGTACCCATAACCACTTCTGGGAAAGCCTCTAAATTCTGTAAATCCGCTAGAGCATACGTACGATTTTGAGCCCCGCTAGAACTCGTGGCTCCTCTATCACCTCTAACACAACCCATTGGTTGTGCACCCCTTCCTGAATAAGGCATCGATGATGATAATGCAAAAAATGACCCCATAGGTCGTGCCATACCCCCTATACCTCTTCGTGGGCATTCTCTCATCATATGCCCCAATATACCGTACCAAAAGCAAACATTGGTCCCCAGCCGACATGCTCCCAAATGATACCTTTCACATTTATTGCATGGCTCTCGAGGAGGTCTCGATTGACTCATATTCCCTTGCCCTTGGTACCCCACTGTCCGCGAACTCTGACTCTCACTTCTGTGGCCAAATTGATTTCCTTTGGACCTTTGGAACTATGGTAGGGCACTAGCTGCAGAATAAGAAGATAATATCCTAGGTGGTCTAGCAGAAAACTGTGGTCTGAACCCTCCTTGGGATGCCATGAACTGCCTGTAGATCTGGCCTTCTTGGAATATCCTCTTTCTAATTTCTGTGTTCTTCTCCTCTGCCTCTGATCTTCCATTTTTTGTGTAAAAGCTTGGATCCTCGCTATGTCCATATCTTTGTTCAAAGCAGCAATAGTACAATCTCTAACTAGATATGGATCCAGCCTATCCACATATTGATGAACTCTGCCATCCATAGTAACTACAACATTAGGAGCATATCTCGACAAGGAATTAAATCGGAGACTGTACTCCCTCACGCTTATATTCCCCTGACGAAGATTTAAAAACTGATCTGCATGGGCCTGACGAATCTCGAATGGAAGATAATGATCAAGAAATGCCTCTTTGAACTCTTTCCAAGTAGCTGGGGGTGCATCAATACCCCTAGATCATTTCCAGTCCTCGTACCAATATATAGCCTCTCCTTTGAATCTATACTCCGCTAACTCCACCGTCTCTCTACCCGTTACATGCATAACATCTAAGGCCCTTTGAATTTAATCAATAAAGTCCTGTGGGTATCGTTAAGATCTGATCCAGTAAAATTGGGAGGATCCATCTTAAGAAAATCCTGTGTTTGAAGGTTAGCCGCCCTATCTGTACCACTAAGACCCGTGGTAGGAATGGCTTGCCCTTAAGCTTGCCCAGCAACTATACGAGTCAAAAGTTGTACTGCATTTCTAAGATCTGGATCAGCAGTATTAATAGGTGGCTCTGGTGATATAGTTCTCCTCCCTCTTATTTCTTCCAGAGTGGAAAAAGTTTCTGATGCATGCTCAGCTGGAGCCTTACTTTGATTAGCTGGTATAGTGGGGGACTTACTAATCCCCTCTCCGACTGCCATATCTACTTGCTTACCGGTATTCTTGCTTCTGGTAACCGGCATCATTACTATAATAAGAGAAACAAATGGATTCAGTGGTCAACTATGACTTCATATACAATATAGGCTTTATCGGACGATCTAAGACATGAAGAAAAGAAACAATTCCTAAATGTCCATAGCCTCATGTTTATAGATGCAGTGCACGACACACCGACAAACAAGACTCTACGTAGACACGGCTTTTTAGACTCACTAGGACGAACTTCTCTGATACCACTTTTGTCACGCCTCAAATCCTATTGGGGTGGACTGGCACCTATAACCGAGGAGGCCCGGGAGAACCAGCTCATAACCTTATACTTCCCATGCATACCTCTATGACAACCCAAAATTCGGACAGCATCATGTCGCATATAAAAGAAAATAATCACCTGTATAAGATCGAACACACATATATATGTATATACAATACTTGGTCGTTGGAGCCATCACATCTATTAACAAAACACCACCTTGACTATACATTAGGTCTACAAAGCCTCTAGACAATACACAGAGTTTAACTAAGGTCGGGATATACCCCGCCATATAACTAACTTCTATACAATACCAAAGTGACTGGATATGACACAGAAAACCCCAAAGCAAACTAGAGCTCACCAAAAGCAGCTGGATATCCTGGCTTCTACTTGTGCGGTGTATGAGCTGAGGTACCTGTGCCTGCAGCATGAAATGCAGGTCCCTCGTGGGGGATGTCAGTACGAAATATGTACTGTGCATGTAAAGCTGTAGATAATCACATATGATATAGGAGCTCAATAAAAATTAGAAACAAATGAATAAATTGTAATAGGAGTGGAACACACTTACTAGAACTTCTGAAAACCTGTACATTGTATTTATTCAATCACTTTACCTTCGTTCTTATTATCTTTGTAATCATTACTATACTGTACTGTGACCGTTAGGCTGCCTCTAGTACATATCAACTGGGATCGACCCATGATAGATTATGCCCCTGGGATACAACCCATAAACACATAAATAGGGATCGGCCCAATATAGGCTTATGCCCCTGGGATACCACCCGATAAGAGAGAACTTCCATCACTTAGTTCAATTAATCTTTGAGATTGTTATTTCGGTCTTCACCGCATTTTTGATACTTTGAAACAATGATACATCAATAAGAGACATATAAATAGACCATCAATGCAATAACAATGAAGTAAGAACTCATTGGCACATCAATGAAGTGTTTTGGAGTCATCAATGCCATAATAATGAAGTAGGAACTTATTGGTATATCAATAAAATGTTTTGGAGTCATTAATAGCACATGGATCTTGTTTGAGTAACCGAATACCTTCTGACATTCATTAGTGCAATAAACATGTAAGATTTAGAAAACAAGTAAGTATTGGAATGTCTTGACATCTTGTAGGGTGTAAACAAGTTCATTGGTAACGTAGGACATCATACAAAACCATTATGGATCACATGTTATTGAATAACTTTGGAAACTTTATTAATAGAACAGTTGTTCACTTTCACGCCAAAGATATGGTATAGAGTATGCTTTACATACCTGACTGTCAACCTTCAATACTAGTCCCAAATGGACTTCCCGTCTTTCCGGATTACTTATCTACAATGAACATATATAGCAATCTAGTATTAGCAACTAAACCTCACAATTTAATTATTTGAATTCACCAAATTAGTAGTTAAGTAGTAAGCCTTAAATAAACCATAAAGGGTGTCACTTTAACCCTCTTATACTTCAATTACATTCATATGCCATGCATATTCATACAACATCCTCCAATATCAAATTTGGATTCATTTATCCTTCCAACCAATCCATTAAACCAAATTGAGCCATAGACATAAATAATCCTCAATTCAATAGTATATCACCATATCCACCTTCCATAACCCAATTACCGTATCCACCTTCCATAACTCAATTACCATAGCTACCGTCCACAATTCAATACAACCAAACCATGCAAAATAGTCCATAACCCTATTTCCATCACCTTTCAATAACAACCAATACATATAATCCTCTATCACACATATACATATGGAAAAGAACAAAGGCAAACAATATTCCTACCTTAGAATTCACCTCTTGATTATGAAATCCTGTTTTCACAAATAATAGGTGCTGTTCGAAGCTCTCGAGATGACAAACGCAGTTATCGAATTACTTTGGAATTTCTACGGTTGAATCAAAAGTAATTTAAAGGTCAAATTTGGCTAGGGTTTGTTCTTTCTCAATGATTGATTATGAAAATGAGTTTTTGAACTCATATACATGTATATATACACATATTGCTGCCCATAATATAATAGAAAATGACCAAAATGCCTTTAAAATTTAAATAATGTCAAATCTGTCCTTTGCTGGACTGTTTTGATAAGCTAAAGTAGATCGACCATAACTCTTTGCTCCGATATCGGATTTGGGTGAAATTGGTATCGTTGGAAGGATAATTCAAAGGGATTTCATTTCATATAAAGTAGGCCACTCAGTTCGTCCTGTACAAGGAGTTATGGTCGTTTGAAGTTGACCCTAAAAATCTATTTTTATGATCGTTCGAAATTGACCCAAAAATTCAGCTGGCCTCAGTAGTTTGTGTGCAGAAAATTTTTCTACACATTTACTATTACCAAATATCCCAGCCACCATTTTATAGTTTTGAACGTTCTCGATTATATCCGAAACCTATCCATTTTTGGAAATCTGTATATCGTTAGAAAGCTTATTCAATAACCTTCGTATGAAACCATCGACGAGAAAATTCCGGTATAAATAAAATAAAATTAATTCCCTATAAATAAGATCAATACACGTACTTGAATACGCCAATACACGTACTTGAATACGGGGTGTTTCATCATTCCCAACACCTACTCAGTAGGCATGATCCAAGGATGAACAACCTATATAAAAGACAAGAGGCATTTAAATCATATAATAATAATTTGTCGTCAGTTGGGTTACATGTTAACACAACCAACTTATGCAACAGATGATCTATTTGTCGCAACAGCTGATCTGTATGACATAAAAGATTGACAATATATTGCATCAGTTTACCTATTTGTTTTATAATTTTAGTAGATGGGTAATCTATTGAGTGGGGTTCAGAGAACCAAAGTAATAAATGGTTAATCTGTTGTGAAATATGGATTGTCTGTCGCAATAGATTACCCATCTGTTGCACTATTTGTAGTTGATGGGTAATCTATTGCAATAGATGACCAATCTGTCGAACTAGATGGCACATCTGTTTCAATATCTTTCTTTGAGGCAAATTATTTTAGTTGAAAGAAGACGTACCGCATCATTCGGAGGGTTAAAAAGATCAGCCTCCTTAATATTTTTTAAGCTACCCTTTGCAGCCAACCATCTAAGGATCCTTGAATGAGAAACCTCATTCGGGTAATCCTTGAACTGATTTTGGAGGAGAGGAATGGCTTCACATGCCCAAGCCTAAAAAATATAAACAGGAAGCAAGCAAAAAAAAGTCATAATAACTATATTCAATATAAATTAATGGATGAGTAAAAATAGAGATCAATTTTACCATAAAAGCCCAAGGAAAGATGTATAATATGATCGCCCTTGTGGATAGCTTTGTTGGTAAATTTTGGACAGTCAAGTAGTAGCTGTCATATCCCCAGGAATAATCATTGAAATTTATCAAAATCATCAACAAGCGCCAACAAATCATCTTCTATGACTTTTCTGACATCTCTTGCCAATAAAATAGAATGAACAAACCAAACTAAGAATAATTTATCCCTGTAGTGCTTTGGTATGTTTTTATCCTTGATATCTCCCATCAAATTCTCTGCTTTGTAGCTATGTCCAACAGTGCCCAATAACCCATCTTTTTTTCCTTGCGTTTGTTGGACCCTTTGTGGGGTGTTTCCTTGATGGGAGGTTCTTCTGGACGATTGCATCTCAAGCCCGTCACTATGGAAAACTTTTTCAATCCAAAAAAAATCGGCATACCACAGTAATTGACAAGATTTCATCCATCTTTTTTTCGCCCTTCTTCGAATCTTTATCACCCCCCGTGTACTTGATCCTGCGCTTGAGAAGACCATATACCATGCTCAGTGGGAAATGGAGACTGTGGTCCTCAAGCAGCTTAAGAAAGTATGCAAAGCATCTCCTGTTAAAAAGTCCGTCTATGTTTTCATTCATTGTAATACTCCTAAGTTCATCAAAATGTTTCCCTAACTGACATTTAAGTACAAGATCACCAATTACTTTTTAGGGCTATCCATCAGCATCGCAACTTGAAACCTGTAGATACTAATGATTTTGACAGGATCATGCTGGGATTTCAATATTAATTCACATCCCATTGGTGAGAAGGAGTTATCACTTTCCTCGGCTTCATTTTACCCTGACTGAGATTGTTTAGGAAGTTCCTCCGAATCTATCTGTACTCTAGCCTTTTTTGAGACATATTTTAACTACAACCAATAGAAAAATAAAAAATACATTGCATTTGATGTCTACATAATTTTTTTGAGAGAAAGGTAAGACAAATTCAATAAATTATTCTTCGACACATTATTAAAAAATACTACAATAGATTACCCATCAGTTGGAATAAATGGGGAATCTGTTTGAAGACCTATTTAATATCTCCCAACAGATCTTCCACTTGTTGCAACAGATGGACCACCAAGACCACCACCAACACCAAAACCAATGCCACCATAAATGCCACCAAGACGAGCATCAATGCCACTAATACCAACACAAAACCACCGACACCACCACCAAAACCACAAATACTGACACTACCAACAATAGCTAACAATAATACCACAAACACCATCCAATAATACACGACAATTAACAAAGTACTGAGACAAAAACTAGGGTTTTTTCGGATGCATCCTACTTTTTTAGCATCAAAACTCAAAATTGTGAATCCATTCTCGAAGATAATACAACTAAAAGTCTTTTTTCATCAATAACTAAAAAGCCCTAATTTTTAGAATAAAGAACAAATGTAGAACTCTTCTTAAACTTTGTTTCCTACAAAGACAGAGAAAATGATGGATACAAGCGAGAATGAAGTCGAAAATAACAATTATGTGGTCATAAATAGAAAGAAAATCGATCTGTTTTGAAGGGTTGAACAATATGTTGAGTAGTTGTTGTCTGTATAGGTGAGAGAGAGACAGAGAGAGAAGTTTTTCATGCAAATAGATGATTTGTATGAGTTGATTTGTAATTTTGAAAAAGAATGACAAGTTTTGAAATTATTAATTTGGTCCAAATTGATCATAATTAATTTTTAAAATTTTAAAAAATATAGTTTTTAAAATATTAAGTTAATGAGAATCTTTTCAACTGAGAATGATCGATAGACAACTCGGGTCGGGATGAACGCAATACCAACACCATGCAATTGCAAAGACCCAATTGAAGTTGTAGTTGACCCTACGAACTCATTCATCCCTAGTTCCACCAAAATCAATTTAGGTACTAGCTTAACATTAATTTAATGAGAATATTTTCAACTCAGAGTGATCGATCGATGACTCAATTTCGGATGAATATAATTCCAACACCATGCAATTGCAAAGACTCAATTAAAGTTGTAGTTGACCCTATGAACTCATACATCCCTAGTTCCACCTAAATCAATTAAGTTACTAGCTTAACATTAAGTTAATGAGAATTTTTTCAACTCAGAGTGGTCGTGTCACGCCCCAAAATCTCATCAGGCCGGACTGGCACCCGAAGCCGAGAAGGCCCGGGAGAACCCGTTCAAATACCTGTACTTTCACTTATATGTCACCAAAAATTTGGACAGCACTTCGTTGCATATAGAAGGGTCTAATTACCTGTATCAGCACAACATGCACAAATATATATATATATATTACTTGGCCGTCAGGGCCACCACATATACAAATATAACATCACTATATAAACTTCCATGACTTTACCCTTCCTTATGTCTACAAAGCCTCTAGGATATACATGACATAACTAGGGTCGGGACAAACCCCCCGCCCACACATGACTCCTGTACAATAACAAAACATAAGGAACCGACTCGGAAAGCTCCGAAGCAAACTGGAGCTCACCAACAATAGTTGTATAACCTGACTCCTATCTATGCTGTGAATGAGCTGAGGTACCTGTGCCTGCAGCATGAAATGCAGGTCCCCGTGGGGGACGTCAGTACGAAATATGTACTGAGTATGTAAAGCTGTAGATAATCACATATAATATAGGAGCTCAATAGAAATCAGAAACAAATGAATAAGTCATAATAGGAGTGGACCACACTTACTAGAACTTGTGACAACCTGTACATTGTATTTATTCAATCACTTTACCTTCGTTCTTATCGTCTTTGTAATCATTACTGTACTGTACTGTGACCATTAGGCTGCCTCCAGTACATATCAACTGGGATCGACCCATGCTAGGCTTATGCCCCTGGGATACCACCCATAAACACATAAATAGGGATCGACCCATGCTAGGCTTATGCCCCTGGGATACCACCCGATAAGAGAGAACTTCCATCACTTAGTTCAATTAATCTTTGAGATTGTTATTTCGGTCGCCACCACATTTTTGATACTTTGAAACAATGATACATCAATAGGAACCAAGTAATAGACCTTCTATACAATAATGATATAATAAAGACACATTGGTACATCAACAATGTGTTTCAGAATCATCAATATCACAACAATGAAATAGGAGCCTTTTGGTATATCAATGAAACATTTTTACACTTTATAGAATGGAAACAACTTCGTTGGTAACGTAGAACAATACATGTTTTTGGACAACCTCGGAATCTTACTTGATGGAACATTGGTGTTTTCATGCCAAAGAACATTGTTAGAGTATTCTTTACATACCTCGTCGTAGATTCGGATACCAATTCAACACAACTTCCCGCCTTTACAAATCACTTATCTACAATGAAATGTTTGGCATCTAGTATTAGCAACCCAACACCACAATTCTCTTCCATAATTCCATACAACCAATATTTGCAAAGCATTCCAAAAACCAACGAACAATAGGTTTATGTGTGTATATATATATATATAATCATCATTTCAATACCACATCATCACACCAAATCCCTTCACAATTCAACATAATCCAACCATGCACAAGAATAATCCAACATCATTTCCAATCATCTTTCAACAACAATCAAATAACACACTTCTTATGCTCACATGCATATATATACATATCCATATAAATAACACCAACATAATTTACATCCTTACCATAAAATGGCCCTTTTGATTTCGAAGTCTTGTTGGCACAAATAAGGGGTGCTTCTCGAAGCCCTCGAGACGGTGAACACAACTACGGAATCAATTTGGATTTTCTACGGTTGAATCACAAGATAATTGGAGTTAAAATTTGGCTAGGGTTTCTTAGTCTTCAATAATGGATGATAAATAATTGATATGAGGCTAAGTATATGTATATAATGACCAATTTTCGTTCATGAGGTGATGGAAAATGACCATATTGCCCTTAAAATTTTAAGTAAATCCGAATCTGTCCATGGTGGACTGTTTTGACAAGCTAAAGTAGATCGACCATAACTCTTTGGTCCGATATCGGATTTGGGTGAAATTGGTATTCTTGTAAATATAATTCAAAGGGATTTCATTTCATATAAAGTAGGCCACCCAGTTCGTCCTGTACAAGGAGTTATGATCGTTTGAAGTTGACCCTAAAAATCTGTTTTGAGAGGCTAAAGTAAAACGAGTATAACTCCTTACTCATACGTTGGATTTGGATGAAACCAATTGTATTGGAAAGAAGACTCAAAGATATTTCTTTTGATAGGTCGTATCTCTCCCAGTTCATTATATTAAGGGAGTTATGAGCGCTCAAAGTTGATCCAAAAAACTGGCAGGCCTCAGTAGTTTGTGTGCAGGAAATTTTCCTGCACATTTACTATTCACCATATCCTGGCCACCGTTTTATAGTTTCGAACGTGCTCGATTATATCCGAAACTTATCCGTTTTTGGAAATCTTTATATCGTTGGAAAGCTTATTCAATAACCTTCGTATGGAACCATCAACGGGAAAATTCCGATATAAATAAAATAAAAAATTAATTCCATATAAATAAGACCAATACACGTACTTGAATACGCCAATACATGTACTTGAATACGGGGTGTTACAGGTCGATCGACTACTCGGGTCGGGATGAACGCAACACCAACACTATGCAATTGCAAAGACTCAATTAAAGTTGTAGTTGACCCTACAAACTCATTCATCCCTAGTTCCACCTAAATCATTTAAGATACTATCTTAACATTAAGTTAATGAGAATCTTTTCAACTCGAAGTGATATATTGACGACTCGGGTCTGGATGAACGCAACACCAACACTATGCAATTGCAAAGACTCAATTGAAGTTGTAGTTGACCCTATGAACTCATTCATCCCTAGTTCCTCCTAAATCAATTAAGGTACTAGCTTAACATTAAGTTAATGAGAATCTTTTCAACTCAGAGTGATCGATCGGTGAATTGGGTCGGTATGAATGCAATACCAATACCATGCAATTGCAAAGACTCAATTCAAGTTGTAGTTGACCCTACGAACTCATTCATCCCTAGTTCCACCTAAATATTTAGGTACTAGCATAACATTTAGTTAGTGAGAATCTTTTCAACTCAGAGTGATAGATCGATGACTCGGGTCGGGATGAACGTAATACCAACACCATACAATTGCAAAGACTCAATTAAAGTAGTAGTTGATCCTACGAACTTATTCATCCCTAGTTCCACCTAAATCAATTAATGTACTAGCTTAATAATAAGTTAATGGGAATCTTTTCAACTCGGAGTGATCGATCGACGACTCGAGTTGGGATGAATACAATACCAACACCATGCAATTTCAAAGACCCAGTTGAAGTTTTAGTTGACCCTATGAACTCATTTATCCCTAGTTCCACCTAAATTAATTTAGGTACTAGCTTAAAATTAATTTAATGAGAACTCATTCATCCCTAGTTCCACCTAAATCAATTTAGGTACTAGCTTAACATTAAGTTAATGAGAGTCTTTTCAACTCAGAAAGATCAATCGACAACTCGGGTCAGGATGAACGCAATACCAACACCATGTAATTGCAAAGACTCAATTGAAGTTCTAGTTGAACCTATGAACTTATTCATTCATTCCTAGTTCCACCTAAATCAATTATGATGAAATCTGTTGCAACAAATGATTGAACTGTTGGAAATTTTGAAATAGACATTCGTATCTGTTGCAACAGATGACATATCTGATTTAGATAGATATTTGCATCTATTGTGATAGATGACTGAGCTATTGGAAATTTTCAAATAGATATTGATATCTGTTGTAACAAATGACATATCTGATTTAATTGTCAAATGGATATTTTGCATCAGTTGTTACAGATGGCTGAGCTGTTAGGATTTTTCAAATAGATATAGCTATCTATTGCAACAGCTGACATATCTTTTTGAATTTTTTCTTTTAATTTTAAAGCAAGCTTCTTTTCGAGTAGACAAAGTAGTTCTACTAAAGTCAGTAAAAAAATGTTTCTTGGATAACTCAAAAATGAGTTCATTGAATAGTCTTATCTTATATTTTCAATGTCACCCGTCTTCCTTATGCCTCTCAAATTATTGATGAATATTAATTAATGAATACTGAAACCCACGTCTACATACATCTAGAATTATCTCATCTCTCCTTCAGCTTCAGCCCTAAATTTATTTTATTCATCTCTCATTTTTTTTTTCTCTCCTCTTTAGGGTTATCACATCATTTTTTCTCTCTTTTCTCTTCTCTTTCTCATAAAAATCCTTTCGGATCTAAACCGATCCATATTTTTCCTCGATTGAAATTGTTGTTTTGATCCCCTTTTCATATTAAGGTATGGTTC
>NC_061111.1:15724220-15733478 GCF_002878395.1 Capsicum annuum
TTAGTTATTTTTCTTCTGAGTCATTTATCGGCATCACAACTTGAAACCAATCAATACTAAAAGTTTTGACAGGATCATGCTGGGATGTCAATAGTAATTCATGCCCCATTGCTAATCCATTATCATCATGTTGATGATAATCCTCATTTTCTTTCTCACTCTCCGATTCCTCCTCTTTCTTACTTTCATTTTCTTTATCACCATATACAGACCCTTGTCCACCTCCCTCAACATTGTTTTCACATCTCTCCTCAGCTTCACTTTTCCCTAATAGAGATTGTTCAGGAACCTTCTCCGAATCCCTCTGTACCGTAGCCTTTTTTTTGGTGGTCAGACATTGATCTAATTTCACTTTCTTTTCTTTTGCGAGACATGTTTTACCTACAAACAACAGAAAAACAAAAATTATATTACAATTGATATATGCATAAATTTTTAAAAATACATTATAAACACCAAGAATACCGACACACCAACAGTCACCACCACAAACACAACCAACTAATGCCATAAACAAACACCATGAATACCGATACCACCGACAGCCACCACAAACACCACCAACTAATGCCACGACCAGTGCCACCACGAACAAACACCATCCAACAATACCATGACAGTCAACGAAACACTGCAATGGAAACTAGGTATTTCTCAAGTTCTTCCTACGATTTTACCATCAAAACTTAATATTGTAAACCCATTCTCGAAGAAAACACAACTAAAAGTTTTATTTTTCATCATTAACTTAAAAGCCCTTATTATTTTTATAAAAAAATACAAATATAGAACTCTTCTCAAACTCTGTTGCCTATGAAGATAAATAAAACGATTGATACAAGAAAGAATGAAGTCAAAAATAACACCTATGTGGTTGGAAATAAGAAGAAAAGTGATCTGTTATGGAATGTTGAGCAAATTTGTTGAGTAGTTGTTTTCTATACTGTATTGTTGATTGTGAATGAGAGAGAAAGAGCAAGAACCCGAGATTTTAAATGATGAAACATTTTGTATGGGTTGAGTTGTATTTTGAAAAAGAATGATAAATTTTGAAAATGTTAATTTGGTCTGAATTGATCTTAATTATTTTTAAAATCATAAAAGATATACGAAATTTTTAACCCTCTCATCATGCAATTGCCAAAAGGGTAACTCAATTTAAATTGTATAAAAATAATTGAAGTTGTAGTTGACCGAGTACTCAAGTTGACCCTATAAACTCACCCCTGATCCTAGATTAATCAATTTAGGTATTGTTAGTCTAACATATGAACTCAATTGAAATTGTATAATAATAAATGTTGAACATGTTGCATCGGATTTCGCATTTGTTGTAAATTATCAATCAAATTAGGTAACAACAGATTACAAATCTGTTATAAATTATCAAACAGATTAAGTCATCTATTGCGACAGATTACCCATGTGTTGTTAATTATCAAATGGATTGTCATATGTCGCAATAGATTACCCATATGTTGTAAATTATGAAATAGGTGTTTCCATCTGTTGTAGCTGACCCTATGAGAACTCACCCTTAGTCCTAGATTAATCAATAGTTGACCCTATGAGAATTCACCCCTAGTCCCAGATTATTCAATTAAGGTATTAGTACCCTATCCTAGATTAATCAATTAAGGTATTAGTTGAACATATGAGGTAGTAAGAATCGATTCAGCTCAGAGTTATCGATCGACAACTCTGATCGGGAGGAACGTAGTGCCGTCTCATCATGCAATTTCCAAAAGACTCAATTGAAGTTGTAGTTAACCCTATAAGAACTCACCCCTAGTCCTAGATTATTCAATTAAGGTATTAGTACCCCAGTCCCAGATTATTCAATTAAGGTATTAGTCAAACATATGAGGTAGTAAGAATTGGTTCGGCTCAGAGTGATCGATCGATGACTCTGGTCGGGAGAAATGCAATACATCTCATCTTGCAATTCCCAAAAGATTTAATTGAAGTTGTAGTTGACCTTATGAGAACTCACATTCAATTAAGGTATTAGTCTAACATATGAACTCAATTGAAATTATATATAAACAAATGTTCAACTTGTTGCAACAGATGTCTTTTCTGTTGGATCAAATCAAACAGATTAGGTAATCTGTTGCAATGTATTATGCATCCATTGTAAACTATCAAACAGATTACATCATTTGTTGCAGCATATCACGAATCTGTTGTAAACTATCAAACAGATTAAGTCATCTGTTGCGACCGATTACCTATCTGTTGTAAATTATCAAATGGATTAAGTCATATGTCGTAATAGATTACCCATCTATTGTAAATTATAATATAGGCATTGTTTTCTATTGTAGTTGACATTATGAGAACTCACCCCTAGTCCTAGATTAATCAATTAAGGTATTAGTTAAACATATGAGGTAGTAAGAATCGGTTCGGCTCAGAGTGATTGATCGACGACTTCGGTCAGAAGGAACATAGCACCGTCTCATAATGCAATTGCCAAAAGACTCAATTGAAGTTATAGTTGACCCTATGATAACTCACCCCTAGTCCCAGATTATTCAATTAAGGTATTCGTACCCTGTCCTAGATTAATCAATTAAGGTATTGGTTGAACATATGAGGTAGTAAGAATCGGTTTGGCTTAGAGTTATTGATCGACGACTTTGGTCGGGAGGAACGCAATACCATCTCATCATGCAATTGCCAAAAGACTCAATTAAAGTTGTAGGTGACCCTATGAGAACTCACCCCTAGGCCTAGATTATTCAATTAAGGTATTAGTACCCTAGTCCTAAATTAATCAATTAAGGTATTAGCATAACATATGTGGTAGTACGAATTGGTTCGGCTCAGAGTGATCGATCGATGACTCTGGTCAGGAGAAATGTAATACTGTCTCATTATGCAATTGCCAAAAGACTCAATGGAAGTTGTAGTTGACCCTATGAGAACTCACATTCAATTAAGGTATTATTCTAACATGTGAACTCAACTGAAATTATGTATAAACAAATGTTCAACCTGTTGCAACAGATGTCTTTTCTGTTGGATCAAATCAAATAGATTAGGTAGTCTATTACAACATATTATGCATCTGTTGTAAACTATCAAATAGATTACGTCATTTGTTATGATAGATGACCAAGCTATGGAAATTTCCAAATAGAAATTGTCATCTATTTCACTTAAATGTTTTAAGATCATTTTTTTTTAAAGAAATTTAGGTATTTCCTGTCTGAGATAAAAAAAAAGTTAAAATACTAAGGCGATAAAAAATATTACTCGGTACTACTTGGATAACTCAAAAATTTCCTGAGTGAGTAGTATTATCTGGTCTTTTCAATTTCACCGTCTTCTCATGCCCCTCAAAAGTTATTAATGAATTTTTTAAAAAAAAACATATCTAGAACTCTCTCCTTCAGCCATAAAGTAGTCTAGACTCAACTCATCACTCTTCTTTATTCTCAATTCTCAATTATCTTTATTTCATTTTTCCTCTCTTTTCTCTCTTCTTTCAGATGAGAATCCTTTAGGATCTCAACCAATCAATATATTTTCTCGACTGAAATGGATATTCTGATTTGTTTACTTTTTTGACATTGCAGATATGATTCACTGTTGGTCTTTCAATCTCGTCTTCTTCTTTGTATGTCATTTAAATTAGATATTTACATCTATTGCTATTAATGATTTACCCATTACCAGTTTTCTATTTATTGAGAAAATTGAAGGAAAGGTAACTTTTAAGTCTTGAATGAACAAACGGTTGTTTTTATTAAAATATGCAAAAAAAGTCATCTATTGGGAGAACTTAAAAATCCTTGTTGTCAGTATAGTTTATTTTTTATGTCTTTTGTTTGGTACTTTTATGGTTCTATTGTTGGCGGTGGTGGTTGTGTTGGAACATGTGATGTTTGTGTTGTGGATGGTGTTGGAACATATGGTATTGTTTCTTTGTTGTTGATGCTGTTGGTGGTGGTATTGCAACAGTTTCCTCAACTGTTGCAACTAATGAATCAGTTGTTGAAATGGACGGAGCAACTATTTGAAGAAATCAAACCAGTAGCAAGGCTGGTTTGATTTATTCTAATAGATGACCCATCTGTTACAACTTTTCATCCATCTGTTGCAACGATGCCTCATCGGTTGAACATGCCTCATCGGTTGAATAGATGGGTAATTTGTTGCATCATATTGGTCATCTGTTGATTCACTCAATTTTGTGTTACCCTTTTGTAATGTTCTTTTTGTTTTTTTTGTTCTTCTCTTGTTTGACATCGAATGTATTTATCTTGTTTGCAGACAAAAAGAAGTGAAACTGGATCCACTTTTGCTCGGTCGGAATTAAAGCCTAGAGTAAAGATGGGTTTGGAGGGACAAGTTACTTACAGATGGAACCACTTCATATGTCGGAGGTATGTATTACTGATCAACCTATCATGAAAACATACATCCAATACAATGATTTTGTGAATGTTTTTTCTTTATCTATTAGGCATTAATCCTACAAATAAAATATGGCATTTTACAGTTAAGATTATTAGGTTTGAACTGGTAAGGCTAAGGGACCTAGACGGTGGTGTCGATACCCTATTACAATTTAATGACGATTTATGCTCATGTTTTTAGGTCAAGTTTGGGGAAGGGTTCAAGTTTTTGGCGGCAGTGTAAATATCCAATAGTGACTGGACTGGTTTTAATGGCTTAATGGACTTGTTAAAAGGCCTCCAAAGCCTCGCACTGAAACAAACAATGATGGAAATAATAGAAATTTTCCTGGTCCAAATTTATATGGATGGGTTATTGGAGGAGAATATTATACAGTAGAAGGTGTTTGGGAGTAAACCTATGTAGGAAGAGGGAGGTTGAGAAAGCCATCTATCATCTCATTCCTTGTTTAAAAGGAAACACGGGGTAGGAAGAAAAGTGTAGCGAAATTGGCTTATGAAATTGACATGAAAATTGAAAAAATTGGATGAGTTGCAAATGTTAAAGTGTATTCAAAAATGAAAATCCATCAGTCGTTGAAGAAAAAGAAGAATGGTCAAGAGGAATTGAGCTGGTCACTTTGCTAGAGACTGCAACTAGCGAGAACGACCTCAAGGAAGACCCACAAAATGCAGGATTAGAACGTTAAGAAAGCAACTTCGTGAGCATAGAAGGTGATAAGATTGTCGGTCTGAATTGAAACCTAAACCAACTACTCCTGCATTAAAAATATGGGATCAAGCCAAGATGGCAATTTCTCAAGTTTAACTTGCATCCCATGCCTCCTGATTATGGCTTTGGTCAGGTCAAGGGCAGTGAAAACAACAAGGCATCGGATTTTGGCCCAACTTCGAGCCTTTTTGTTTCTACTGCCATTGACCCGATCATAGCCACAAACAGAAGGCATGAAATGCAAGTTAGACTTCAGAAATTGATGCCTTGGCTCCCTATATTTTTATTTCAGGAGTTGTTGGTTCAGGTTTCAATGCTGACTGATAATCTTACCACCTTTCATGCCCGTGAAGCTTATTCCTTAGAGTTATGGTCCTGCACTTTGTGAGAGTCTCCATTGAGGCCATGCTCGCTAGTTAAATTCTCGAGCAAAGTGACCAGCTCCAGTCCAGTTGACCATTCTTTTTTTCTCATCGACTGATGGATTTTTATATTTGGATACACTTCCACATTTGAAGCACATCCAGTTTTTTCATTTCTCATGTCAATTTCATTGGTCAATTTTGCTACACTTTCATTCCTACCCTGTGTTTCCTCTTAAACAAGGTCTGAGATGATATATGGCCTTCTCCACCTCCCCCTTCGTGCACAGGTTTTCTTCCAAGAACCTTCTATTGTATAAAAGTCTTCTCCAATAATCCATCTATATAAATTTTGACTAGGAGAATTTCTATTGGTTCCATCGTTATTTGCTGCATTGCGAGGCTTCGAAGGCCTTTCAAGAAGTCCATTGCACCATTAAAACTGGTCCAATCACTATTGGATATTTACACTACCGCCAAAAACTTGAACCCTTCCCCAAACTTGACACTAAAACATGAGCATAAATCATTATTAAATTGTAACAGGGTATCGACACCACCATCTTGGAACCCTTCAGCCTTATCAGTTTGCACCTATTAAACAAAACCGTACAATGTAGGATCTTTTTTGAAGGATCAGTGTCTAATCGGTAAAAAACTGTATTCACAAAATCATTACACTTTATGTGTGCCTGTCACGATAGCCTGATCAATAATATACATACCTCGCACGCATAAAAATGGGATCCATTGCACGCACCTTATTCTTCCTACCCCATCAGGCCATGTCAGACAGTATTGTTTATTCATCTGCACGCATGTGATGACTATTAAAAAAGTGGTGTGAAGAGTCGTGACTTTTTATCTTAAAACATTTAAAACAGCTGATGAAGCGAAATCTCCATCTGTTGCAACTGGCGAATCAGCTGTTAGAGCATATCAAAACATCTCCTCCAACATATGGTCTATCTTTCGCAACAGATAATCCATATGTTGTAACAGATGGTAAATCTGTTGCGACAGACCAAACTATATTTTTGTTCATCTGCACACATATGATTACTTCTTGCTAAAAATGTTTGTTTCAATTTAGTTGTCCAATTTATAAAATCAAGAGAATTTTATTATATTCTTCCAAGATTACCCCTATTATTAAATGACTACATAAAGTATATTATTCATCTTTATACTTTCAAAGCATAATTAATAAGGCCAATTTGATAAAATAATCACCTAATTTATATTTTTATTAATTGGTGTGCCAAGCCCATAGGGCCCAACTAATATGAAACGGAGGGACTATTAAAAATAGATGAAAAGTCATGACTTTTTATATAACACATTTAAAATAGCTAACAAACCGAATACTCCATCTATTGAAACTGATGAATCAACTATTAGAAGATATCAAAACATCTCCTCCAACATACTATCCATCTTTCGCAACAAATAATACATTTGTTGCATCAGATGTCTTATCTGTTGTATATACAAACCATCTATTGCAACAGATGGTAAATCTATTTTTACAGACCATCTGTTGCACATTCAATCCATCTGTTGCGATAGATGGATGATTGTAATACCTCGATTTGCTAAACCAGAATGCTACACGATGCTCATGACCCCGATGGACCACAAGCTAACCCATGACTGATATTTGTACCTGTATACTGCAAATCATAATATAATAATGCGGAATACATAGAACTATAAGGCCATAAGGTTCAACTGAATACAATCATGTGGGCGAAAATACCCAAAATAACTGAATCTGAACGTAAATCTGAAAGTAAATCCGAAAGCCTCTAAATTGTCTGAATAAGGAGTTGAAGGAACATGTCTCCAACTAACTCCGTAAGACTAAACTGAAGAAATAAATAAATGAATCAAATCATATTGTCCTCGAATCAATGAGGACTCACTGTGTCTCTGCGACTTGAATGCTACCGCTACTACTAGGCTGGAGCTCATGTCTCGAAACCTATGGTGTAGCATGAAAAGAAAGCACTATAGCGCAAATGCGTCAGTATAACTGGAGTACTGAGTATACGAGGAAGGTAGGCTGAACATAAAGGGTTTCATGCATGAACAATACTGACTGACTAATATGAACGTGGGAGTACAAACACACATATATAGAAACTGGGATAGTGAATATGTGATAACATGACTTGTAAGCTAATACATGGTTTACTCATAATTATCATGACTGATACTAAAACTAATAACATGGATAACTGTATCTGACAGTCCTGTATATATACTAAAATCTGAAGAACGCTCTGAGTTCTTTTACTGAGACTGATACTGAAACTGATAACATGGATGACTGTATCTGACAGTCCTGTATATACTAAAATTTGATGAACGTCCTGAGTTCTTTTACTGATACTGTTACTGAAACTATGGGAGGTAGTGTTTAATCGACATGCCCCGTGTATGCTGTTATGGCTAAGCTGGGGTCCAATCTCTGGCCCGACTGGAGGGGTGTCAATACCGCGCCACTGGTAAGGACAGCTGTGAGTGACCCTTATCTGGCGGGTACTTAATGAGAATGGTGGGAACCCTAAACTGACGGGTTAAGCCACCTCATCAACCCTAAGCTGATGGGTTAAGATATCTCAACCTATGCTAGCTACGTAGTTTTGGAACACAAGGATTTCTACTAAGAATCACACCCTGAACTAACGGGTGATTTCCCATCCTTGGGTTCACTCGGTGCTAACCTCTACTCCATCTGGAGGGACTGGACATAAATAACTGACTGTGCATGACTTGATCTTACTGAATTCTGTTGACTGGCGGAATGTTACTGATATCTGACAACTGACTAAGATCATGAGGTTTTCCTGAGTTACATGACTGACTGAAGTCTATGGAATCATAGCTTGAGTTTGGATATCATGAAGCATGACATGGATCTAGGCACACAGCTATAGTTTTTGGGTACAAACACCCCCAGACTCGATGGAAGGAAACTGACATACATGACTGAATTGATCATAAAAGTGGAGTCCATAATATATAACATCATAAGTAGGGATCTCATACTATGCATGGTTATCAACAATGTATTGCATGGAAAGGATTTCATATCACATGGAAGTACGTGCACAATCTTAATATCATGTTCGTTGCATAATCATATTGGCAACACATACTAATAGCATGGAAATTCATGTGGATTGCATGGTTATCATACATCTTGTTCATAAGTAGGATTTGTAAGTAAACATAGTATAATCTCATAAGAATAGTTCATGAGTATTCCAACAACATTTACAAGGCACATTAACAACATAGAAGTCATTGGAACGTAAGGGCATATCATGAATCCTTCACTTAGTCACAATTTAGCTATATTGAATGATTTCTAGTTCCTTAGGCATTTTATCAAACACCTTACATGCACATATTAAGCATAGGTGAATTCATCAAATCATACATCATGAACAACTAAATTTATATGTTTCCAACTCATATGATATCATGAATTCACAAAAACATGTATAAAGATTCCATCTTGGGAATCACCCAATATCAACAACATGATCATCAACACCCAACAATATAGAAATCATACTTTATAATAAAAAAGAGGAAAACAATCAAGCATCAACATGGGTATGATCATATCACCACAATCAACCAAGATTTTGTATTTTAAAGATTGATTCTTGAACTCTATGAATGAATTGAATCTATAGATGAACACTACTCATACCTTAGAAGGAAGATTCTTGATGATTGACGG
>NC_061111.1:15733578-15736526 GCF_002878395.1 Capsicum annuum
ATTATAAAGAGGAAAACAATCAAGCATCAACATGGGTATGATCATATCACCACAATCAACCAAGATTTTGTATTTTAAAGATTGATTCTTGAACTCTATGAATGAATTGAATCTATAGATGAACACTACTCATACCTTAGAAGGAAGATTCTTGATGATTGACGGAGGAATTTCCTTGAAATTGGATCTTCAAGCCTACTTATGCAACCCTAGTTGTTTTTCTCCTTTAGTGCTCTTGGATGATGGGCTTTGAGATGAAAATAGGGTTGCAGTATGTTTAGAAGATATAAATTTTGTAGGGTTAAGTTTAGGGACGTGTAAGGGGTATTTAAAGACTTAATTACCTTTAAAATAACTCAAGACGGAATGTTTTTGACACCTGGACTTGACTTAGACGGCGCCCAAGCAATCTCCTATGCTTGGGTTTGGCGGCGCCTAACCAATCGCCTATGCTTACTGACTCTCACGAAAATGGGCATAACTTTTCGCTCGAGTATTGGATTAAGGCAAAATTGGTATTGTTGGATAGATAATTCAATTCTCTACAATTTGGTGGGTCTGAATCAGCCAAAATACCACATTAACATCGAGTTATACTCATTCAAAGATGACCCTTACAAAAATAAACACTAAAACTTGATGGATTCAACAACTCTTAGCTTGTATTACCTTGAGTGACTAATATGAACATGTTTAATGCATCATAAGCAATCCCATCACTAAGATATTTATTGTAAGTCATGTACTCAAGTATGAATCACATGATTAGAAACATGCGTGGTATTACAATGATTTGTTGAACCAGCACAATAATAATGGATTTTATCGAGTCTCAAACCGTCATGAAAAGGTGAGAAGTAATTAATGTAAAATAAAAAGTCACGACTTTTCACAGTAAATAAAATGCTACCAGTTTGAATGTAATTAATACAATGGACCTGAACAGTCCTGCCTTTTGGCCTGACGCATCCAGATTCAATCCTCTATAAATAGGTACCTTAATCTTCATTCAACTCAACTTTATTTATTTCTTGCATTTTTTCTTTTCGTGTGATATCTTCAACCACTTCTCTTCAAAGAGCATATTCCTTTCTCGTTGAGGTAAGTTTTTTTCTGATGTAAATTTACCAGTTGGTCGTATACGTTGTATTATATTTTGGACTTTTTTCTTTACATTTGTCAATTCATGCGTGTTGTAGATATGACTGATCCTTTTTCGGACATTGCTATTCTATGCAACACAGTGCGGGAACTTCAGAGGAAGGTTAATGACCTGCAAAGGGATTTGGTCTCTGTGAGAGCTACGATGTTCAGAGAGATGCAGAGGCTGATGAAGACCCTACTGTTGCGAGTTGATTGGCCGGCTGTCATTAATGATGATGATGATGATGATAATAATTAGAATATATTTTTTCTTTTAGCGTATGTATTTTAATTTTTCTATATCGGATCTATACCTAATGTATTTTATTTTTTGTTTAATGAAAAAATTACTTTTAGTCATACTTTGGCATTTTAATTCTTATTCAATTTTCATTTTGTCTATTTCTTCTAATCTAAACATACATACATGTTAACATGTCGACGGTTGGAGTCAAGGAGCTATGTTGAATCCAGTAGCACTAGCAATTTTGGCTTTTAAGTTCTTTCAATAGATGGACCATGAGTTGGAACAGATTGGTCATCTATTGGGTTTTTATCAACAGATTATCCAACTATTTTGATATATTAGTCATCTATTGGAGGAAAACATTTCAGTTATTTGTGCAACTTTTGAGAATAATTATGGTCTGTCATATTAGTTAATTCATGTTTTGCCTCTTTTTATTGATGCATAAGTTATTAAAAAAAAATATTTTATATATAATAAATGATAACATTAGGTTCACAACAATGAGTTAAATATATAAAAGTCCACAACAAACAAACAAACAACAACACAAGTTTCTGCAATTACAACGATCATGGTGGATTATGATTCGGGCATGTAGTTCTTTTGTGGCTAGTGCACTTACATATGGAGCACTTGTTTCTTCTTGATGAAAATAATTCTCCAACTACACGCCTCCTCTTATATGGCTTTCTTCCCGATTTGATATTGCTCGGGTCAATAAATGGAGGAGGTATTAATCTCCCCATAAGCTCTGTTGGAACAACCCAAGATTCTTTGGGAGGCACCGGAGTAATATGCCCACTATATGGTATTTCATATTTTTTCACCGAATAATATTAAGAGGAATGCTCATAAACTTCAGGTCCATATTTATGACTGTATTGAGATCGAAGTGCTACCATAGCATGTGGACAAGGTATTTTGTTCAAGTAAAAAACTCTACACGTACAAAATCTTGTTTGAAGATCGACCGTGGCAGCATCACCATGACCGGTGATACGGAATTTGTAATCTGCTATTTGATGAGAGAATAACCTATTTCCCAAACTAATTTCATTGATTTTTTTTATTTCGAGAACAAATCGGATTCTTTTTTCTGGGCACTTGAACTGGACACGCCTTTCGTTAAAAAATTGCTATACTTCTTGCTTATTTTTTCAAACATAGCCTTGATGGGAAATTCTCTTTCATCGGCAAACAATGAATTCACCGATTCAACTATGTTTGATGTCATAATATTGAACCTATAGAAAAGAATCACTTAGTACGACATTCTACTAAACTTGTAAATTAAACAAGACATTAAGTTTATAAGAATGTACCTATTTGCTGGATAGAATGCCCGGCTCCATCTCTCAAAACCGAAACGTGCGAGAAATTCTGCTACCTTGGAATTCATATATTCTATTTAATTGAAATGGTCTAAAAACTCCTCTCTACTATATTCTTTAGCTTCTCAATAAAAAAGAGTGATGACCCTTTTGTTGTGATAGTTGTTTTGAATGTTCTCTCCAAGATGTCTGATACAACAACCAAAGTAAGCTGAAGTGAAGAA
>NC_061111.1:15739526-15765059 GCF_002878395.1 Capsicum annuum
GTCATCTAACAAATGAGAACTGACTTATTCAAACTAAGAAATGGGTCTTCTAGGAGTGAATGTTCAAGTTAGGGAGTGCGTCACTTAACAAATAAAAAATGACTTATTCAGGCTAGGAAGTGTGTCTCGTTGGAATTAAATGAAATAACTAGACTAGAAAGTGCTTCTTCTAGGAATAAATGTTCAAGTTAGGAAATGTGTCACCTAACAAATAAAACTTGAATTAACCAGACTGGAAAGTGCATCTCCTAGGAAATAAATGAAATGACTCGACTAGAAAGTACGTCTTCTAGGAGTGAATGTTTAAGTTAGGAAGTACGTCTCCTAGGAATTAAATGAAATGACTCGACTAGAAAGTTCTTCTTCTAGGAGAGAATATTCAAGTTAGGAAGTGCGTCACCAAACAAATGAAAAACTCACTTATTCAGAATAGGAAGTGCGTCTCCTAGGAATTTAATAAAATGACTCGACTAGAAAGTGCTTCTTCTAGGAGTGAATGTTCATGTTAGAAGTGCGTCACCTAAAAATTAAAAACTGACATACCTTGACTAGGAAGTGCATCTCCTATGAATTAAATGAAATCACTCTACTAGAAAGTGTGTCTTCTAGGAGTGAATGATTCAGGCTAGGAAGTGTGTTACCTAACACATGAAAACTGACATACCCTGACTAGGAAGTGCGTCTCCTAGGGTTAAAATGATGGATTGTTACCATTATTGTGATTACCAAAACTGTGTAACAATATTGCTTCTTGCATTTGCAGAAGTGAGAAATTGCAACTTTTAATATTTAGGCTTTGAAACTTTTGATTCAAAAGTAACATATGTGTTGTTTCACATAAAGAAAATTTTTTGATTTAAAAACACGATGGTTGATTTTGGGCATTTGGATATTAAGGCGATCTCTTGCACTTGTCATGCTCAGCTCCATTGCAAATCATTGAAAGGTATTGTTGACTTGTTGTAGTATTGACCCCAAATTCAAACTACTAAAACCTTTTGACTCAAATCATATTTCTCTTGCATGATGTCTCCAGTTTCAACTTCAAATACACCCCTTATACTTCTATGAGTCTAAAAACTGTCGGGTGACAAGCATTCTTGAATATCCTACTTTATTTTGAAGCATGTTAACTTTGTGCATCAGCCCTTTGTCATGCTTTGTGCAATTAAGAGAGTTGGTAGCAAGTTTTGAAGTTTCTTCTCACATGTCTTGGAATAAATTTGACTCAAAATACGTGAAAGATGACGATATTAATTTTTCATTCGATGACAAATACACAAAATCAAAAAGAAAAATAATAATAAAAAGAACAAAAAAAGAAAAAGGAAAAGGCAATAATATCTATTTTTCAAATCAACATAAAGGAAAACTTATTTAAGTGTCATAACCGATTCCAGTGATTATGACATGCATTTTTGAATAAAACAATCGAATCTTTCCACACTAACCATTTGTTAACATTTTCCCACTTATTGGGTTTGAAACTGAGCCACTGTTGAATTTGTTCCCTCTAGATTACAATCCTTCTTCGGCTAGTGGAACCTCAATGGAATTTCGCCAAAGAGCCTCTCTCATTTTCATTTCTTTCTCAACTCACCGTTGTCTTATGGTATCCATGAGGATTTTCACCAATAAGACTCTCTCATTTTTTATTGTTCGCACAACTCATTATCGCCTTATGGTGTCCATGAGGGTTTTGACCTATAAGAATCTCTCATTTTTATTGAACTCACAACTTACTATCACATTATAGTGCTCACAGTATGAAACCTCATATACCCATACATGATTAGCCTTGACATTCTCAAAGATTGATCAGAAGGTCTTTCCTTGGTTATAACTTTGCTTTTGGAAAGGGTTAGAAAGAAAGGGCGGCATGAGACTTAAAAATATACATGATATCTAGTGAGATTTACAACTTTTAGAATCGACTCATAAAGAAAATAACTTTTTCCCTAGTTTAATTTATACTGGGTAACTTAGATTTTTATTTGGTTAGACCAACCCCCAGAGTAGGGCTGCCTACGTATCTTGTCATAGCAAGAATCAGGTCAAACGTAGTTCATGCTATCTCATTCTTTTGCTTGATTTTTTTCTCTAACTTTGGCTCGCTTTTTCTTACCGCTTTTTTTAGAGAGAGAGAAAGAGATAGAGAAAGAAAGAGATTTTTTTTTACTCTATATTTTTTTTGCACTTTTTCTGACTATATTTCTCTTTCTTGACACTTTTCTTTTTCTTTCTTTTTTTTTAAAAATTTTTAGCCTCTATTTTGATTCCAAAAGAGGTGTATGAAAGAAAATAAAATGAAAGCTCAAAGAGGATAACAGAGAATGAAACAACTTTTGGATAGAAGAATGAAATGCCTTCGGCATATCAACCCTTAAAATGGAAGAACATAACATGCAATTTGAGGGTGAAACATGAGATCATACATATCTTTTAAACATTGACCTTCACTAAGAACGTGCATATGTGTCACTTCTTTCATGCTTATGAAACATACAAGTCCATTTGTGTTGTACTTTCTTGACACAGATGACTCATGTCTTTTTAGGAGCTAACTTTCTTTCATTTTTTCTGACGATGGAGACTATATATCCTTTAATTGATCCCATTCAAAATGGTTGAATTAGATTTTCTAATTAATGATCAAGTCATTTTTTATTTGCAAAGTGATTACCCCAATTTCATCCATATTGAGATTTGACTTATTCTCAAACTGTTTAAAATCTTAGCTTATATCCTCAAATTCTTCCTCTTCATCGTATTCAACCTCTTTATTAATTATTTCATAATTAGATTGGATTTTAAAATCAGGTTGATAATTTTTCATGCATGTCATATCATTAGAATCAGCATAGAAAGAATTGTATGATAGAAAATAAATAAGTATATATTAGACACAAAATAAAACAAAGGAAAATTACATTTCATTAAAAACAAAGATAGAAAGAATTTTAACCTGAAATACCAAGGTAAAATTTGAATTACAATCCTAGAACGATTTAAATTACAAAAAGAGAAACAAATAGACAACCAAGACTGAAAGAAAAATAAACAAACTACCAAGACTCCTTCATAGTAGGGAGAGAAGTGGCCTCTCAATTGTTAAGTTGGACATCAGGGCCGATAAACTGCACATCTACATTGTTGGTACCTTCCCCAATTTCAACCATATCAGCTTTAATGAACATATTCTGGAAAAGGCCAATCAACTCTTTATCATCATCATTCATTGACTCTACAACAAGTAACATGGATGACCCAACAACACCGACTTTGATGAAAGACTCGTGAAGTGGTGGTATCGGCTTGGTAAGTGACCATAACTCCTTTTTACGCTTTTTAGCCTTCTTTAAATCCTCAAAAGTAGGCTTGTATCCCAAACCAAAGGTACCAAGGTTCTCATGGAGGTTTACTGGATGAACCCTACCTTGTAAAAACATCCCTAGACCTTTTCCTGGTTCAAAATCATGCTTCAATAATTCATTCACTACCATAATCGATGTAGAGGACAATTGTGGTCTTGCGATGAGATTCCCTTCGAGGATATGCTCAACAGCCACTACTTCAGAAGCTTGATGAATTAGCACTCTATCTGCAATATCTGCTTCAATGGAGAAAACGGAGTAGTTATTATACATGGACAAGTCTCCTTTACCATGAACCACTATTTCTTGCCTGTCATGTTCAAATTTAACCATTTAGTGCAATGTTGATGCGACTGCTCCAGCCCTATGAATCCATGGCCTTCCCAATAACATATTATATAAAGTATCAATATTCAGCACTTAGAAATCCACATCAAAATCCACAGGCCTGATTGTCAATATAAGCTCTATTTCACCAATGGCATCAATTTTTGCTTTGTCAAAACCTTTAACTCATACATTATTAGGTCAAATTCTTTCCACAGTAACATTCAACTTTTGAAAAGTTAACATAGCACAAATGTTGGCACCTGATCCTCCATTAATCAACACTCGATCAACGTAGGAATGCTCATATTTCACAATAATGTAGAGACCTCTGTTATGTCCGGTACCTTCTACAGGCAATTCGCCATCTGAAAAAGTGATCACATTTACCTCAAGGATCCTTTCAACAACTTTTTCCAACTGATTCACCTTACTTTCACTGGGCACATATGGGTTATTTAAAATCTTCATTATGGCCTTGTGGTGATCTTCCAAGTTTATAAATAAAGAAAATAATATGGGCTGGCGTCTTCCTCAATTGTTCTACAACAGAATATTCTGGCAACTTTATCTTCTTCGGGAATTCTTCATCCTCTTCGCCAATAACTAAATTCTTGATTGTCATTTGTTCTTCATTGACTTGTTTATTCTTTCTTAACTCCATAGGGGCATAACATCTCCTAGAACGGGTTAATCCCCTTACTTCATCCACCTCTTTGATTATTTCTTTCCCCTTGTGCATTACCACGATGCGATCATAGTTCCAAGGGACTGCTTTAGCATTAACCATTGGCAGTTGTGACACTGTTTTGACAATAATAGGAGCTATGGGAGCTCCTTTTATGATTAAAAGAGGCTTAGTGGGTCTTCCAAGAATAAAGAGCTTTGATTTTACTTGACCTAGCCCAACACTTTCTAGAATCTCTTTTCCCACGACCAATGGAACTATCGATGATTCGGATTTTATTAACAACTCCTCCACTTCTGCAGGTTTTTGTTCTTTCATCAAATCTACAACATTTCCTAATTTTTCCAAATCAGTTTTAATTTTAATGATCGACTTGAAGGAAATCGCAGCATCTTCACCATTGGGTATCACTTCGAGCATGTTTGTTTCAATATGATCTGGCAACGTATTTTGATTAAAATTTGGAGTATTTGGGATTTGCACCATGATCTGTTGTGTGCCAATCACCTCCTGAATAGCTCTTTTTAGATACCAACATTTCTCTGTGTCATACCCTGGGGCATCAGAACAATATGTACATCTTCTGGAATAATCTAAGTTTTTTGTTGGAGGATTTGGAATCCTTCTCGCGATTGGGCTTACAACATTCATGTTCCTCAATCTTTGAAACTAGCTTTCGTAAGATATTCCAATACGAGTAAAATATCTTTTCTCATGTTAGCCATTTTAAAGTCTGCTCTAGGATGGAAAATAGATCTAGGGGGACCTTGTCGAGCTTTCAGGATGAGAGGAAAATTTTGGATTGTTGGTGCACGTCATTGCGGGTAATAAGGAGCCCGAACATATGGTTGTACAATGTAAATAGGATACTGGGGGATGAAATAAAATATAATGGATTTTATGTGTATGGTTGATGCACACCTTTCCAATTTTGTCGTGGACCTGGCATAATAGTTGCTACATCCTCTTTTCTTTTCTTTCCCCCGAAACTTCCTGCATCACTTTGAATTGCCTGTGTCGCTGCTTTTAAAGAAGCTTCACTGATAATCATTTCCGACTTAATTCCATTCTCTACCATCTCTCCAACTTTAATAACTTCAGCAAATGTGCTTTCAATAGTAGAAAGTAAATGATGGAAATAAGCAGATTCTTGTTCTTGCAATAAGATATCGATCATTTCAGATTCCTTTATCGATGGTCTGACTCTTAAAGTCTGCTCTCTCTATCTGACAGCATATTCTCAGAAACTTTCAGTCATCTTTTTTCTCATGTTGGCAAGCATAGTGCGATCTGGCACTATCTTAATGTTATATTGAAATTATTTAATGAAATCTCGAGCCATGTCATCCCATACATGCCAACGGGAAATGTCTTGGTAAATAAATCATTCAGAAGTTATTCCTGCCAAGCTTTTTCCAAAGTAAGCCATGGGCAATTCTTCTTTTCTTACTTCGCCTCTTAATTGATTGCAGAACTTCTTTAAGTGAGCTATAGAATCGCTAGACCTTCGTATTTGTCAAACTTGGGCATTTGAAACCCATCGGCAAATGGACATCCAAAAACATGCACAAATCTTTATATGAAACACCTTTTGGTCCTCCTAATCCTTGCATATTTCTCATACTCTGCTCCAGGCTTCTTACTTTCCTAGCCATCTCCTTTTGTTCCTCATTCTTAACTATCTTTTCAATCACGATAGGAGAATCCTGTTGATGAGCATGAGAATGTGGATTTTGGGGTTTGAAAGTCATTTCAGGAGGATACAACAGATCAAGACTTGGTTCCCCCATATTCTTTTCTCGATTGAAGGCCCGCAATAGCTGGTGCTACAGAAGTGAAAAGTGGATTATTTTTGACAGACGGATTTGGTAGGTGTATGGTAGAAGTACCTGCAGCACCAGAAATATTAGAATATGGGCCGAATCCAGGTGGGTAAAATGGATCGCTAGTTTAAGCTTGATCAGGATTTGGGTCATTCGTATTCAAAAGTCTAGGATAGAGAAAGGAGGGGCTTGTCCATTCAACAAAACTAGGTATATTTCCGTCATCTGTTGTTTCAATAACTTAATCTCTTCCATTGATACTAATTCTTGCAAAATCAACTGATTTTGCTCCTTCTCATTGTTAGACCCTACACTCTCTTTGCGGGTCATTTTTCTCTTCCCTTTGTATCTGGTGTTGTACGGATGTGATGCCATTTTAAACCACAAACCAACCACAAACTACTTTATCTTTCTGTTACCAAGTAGCAAATGAGTGAGTGTTACATATTTAACACATTATAATATCATGTTGTATGTTATGCTCCTAGATGCATTTTCCAACCTATCATGGAAGGCCTTATGTTTCATTCCGGCTTTTCTAGGCGTACTTTTAAAAAAAAACTATGATCGAACCCTTTGGAGGGTATCCTACGTATCATGCCAAGACATGAATTAGATCTTGCGTAGTTTGGAAAATATATGTCGCACAAAACTTAGCATCAAGACCCCTAAAGGGTCAAGGCTGTTAAGATTTATATATTTTTTTCATTTTGTAAAAACTTAGCCTCATGATCCTTAAAAAATTCAGCGTTGTTAAGATATATAAAAATTGGACTTGAGGATTCGAAAAATAAATATGAAAGTAATCATATTTTCAAAATATTCCCCAATAAATCTATGAATAATTTTCAAATGATAGGATCGTATCTTGGGAAGGACCGTAAAACCCTCATAGTTCATGAAAATAAAAAAACTATGTTACTATAAAATTTTTCTTCGAAAAATAATTCACTAAATTTGAGGATAATATAATCTCTTAAATTTTAAAGTTGCCTAAAAGCCGGTCAACAATCAGATAGCCTTCCAAACAAATGTCAAAGAGCACGTAGGATGTACATGTTGGTCTTTATAAAGTAGGTCACCTATCCTAGACAGACCCAGCCCCTGTCCTGAGTCCCGCTAAGTCAAATGCATATGATGCAAATAAAGCAAAACCTAACAGGGATAACCAGATTCTGAGTTTTCAGTTCTTCTAAGTTTAAGCCTAATAGGTATAGGTATCTAGACTAGCTTACCCGAGTGGACACTCAAGTCAGGGAGGGACACATTGTTAGGTAGCAAGGCTACTCCGACTTAGTTGCTGATCCGAACCCCGCCTAACATGTGTGACTATAATCCTTCACCAGGTGTCTTGACACTCCGGCTATCTCAAAAAGAAAGTAGGATGAATGCGCTGCACTTCTTCTATCCTATTTCAGAGACTCAGAGAGGGTGAGTGAGAGAAGACAAATTATAATACAGTTCAATAATATCAAAGTAGTAAATGAGTGACAAGTAGCACATAAGGCCAGTAAATACAATATAACAATAACTAAAGCAAGTAAAGTCACTATCAAAAGCTCGAATTCTTATTATTTCCTCAGCGGAGTCGCCAGAGATGTCACATCCCTTTTTTGCATGAGGTCGAGTCGAAGGGTTTTTCCAATTAAAGTGATGGTTTTAAATAGGGATTAATTTATTGCAGAGTCGCCACTTGGAATTGAGTTACGGTGTTCCAAGTCATCTTTTTGAATCCCTAGTCAAAAGAAAATGACTCTTTGTTGTGGTCTGCAAAAACAGAACCGAGTAAGAAATTTTGTTGACCGAGGGGAAGGTGTGAGACATCTCTCGAGTCTCGTAGTTCTAAAACGATCGCTTTTATTGACTTATCTTGACTTAAACTATTTTGATAAATTATGTTAGGGCCTAGGTTCGCTCATTTTTTAATATCCTAAAATTTTCTATTATCTTGTATTAAGCTAGGGAAAGTAAATTCTAGGATGATCTTTGCCAAGGTGCATTATTGCATCCTTGAATTATTTTTAAAAGTTTAGAAAGATGCGTACGCCTCATTCTTAATTGAGACCAAACATTTTAAATATGCCTAAAATCCACCTAGCATTAAAGGCATTTGTTTTGTCTCTTCTAAACTCGAGACGATTTCCCTTATCCATTTTTCACACTTTACTCTTTTATCTCGAATTTGTAACGGGTTTTAAATGAATCCGCAACTCGTCTCACTCCTTCACAAATTAATTTTTCCTCTCTTTTCTTTCATCATTTGAGACGGGTCTTAGATAAATTCACAACCTTGTTTTTTCACTCTTTTTAGGTTATTAGATTGATCTTATCCCAAAACGTTAATAACATACTAAAGTAAATACTTACTTCAATCTCCATATACACGATAAATATCTCAACTAAATATTGTAAAAGGAGATTTGAGACTTAAAGAAAAAACATCACGCAAAGAAAGCTAAATTTAAAATAAAAAATAAAAAAATCTTGGAATACATGCATACGGAACATAAAGAAATTGCAAAATTGGATTTGATAGGAATTTATTTTGGAAATGGACTCGATGGACTTTTATATTTTTTTAATAATAATAATAATAATAATAATAATGAAAAGTAGATTTTGACCGTCCACATTTTGGATTAGCCCATTTATTTATTTATTTATTTTTAAATGTTGAACTTCATGATTTAATTCCTTTTTTTTATTTTTAAATATTTAAATAATATTTTATTCCCTTAAATAATTAAGGCTAACTTGATCGATCTCTAATAACAGTAAAACTCCTTCCTATTTTTACTACATAATAGGAATAAACACATGATCCCTTAATACTAAAAGAAAAAAAAAATCAAATATCCAGTACTAGTACCTTTCCAATTTTTATCTCTTCTTTATTTTTACTAAATAATAACAATAATAATAATAATATTAACGCAACAACAACAACAACAATAATTCAAACTTAATGATTCTCAAATAACAGCATTCGAAACTTCATTTTTATCTAAACATATTTTTTATGGTTTAGAAGACAACTAGACTCTAATTTGCATGTTAATCAAATGCAATAAGTAACAACAAGGTTATTCACATTTACATTCTTTAACACATTTAACTTTTGAAAATATCTCATCTAATGTTCAAAACAAATTCAATTAACGTTCATCCAATACAAGAAATAATTACAAATAAAGATGTAGGGCAAAACGTCATATAAATAAACAATACACATACTAAATAATATAAGAAAATGTTGAGATAACTTCATTCTTGCTTTGATTTAACATGTAATTTATAAAAACAATAATTCAGAAATCGAGTAAGAAACTGTATGACAGACCAAACTGACTATAAAATAAGAATATCGTCATCTCGAAAACTCAAAACAAAACTCAAAACTCCTAACCTAGACTCTTTTCCTTTCTTTTCCCTCTAATCTTTTTCCTTCTTTCTGTTACAGCTTTTCTTTTTCTTCCTGTTGCTTTCTCCCTATTTTTTGTTTTCTCTCTATTTCTTCTTTTCTCAAATTTTTGTTGTTCTGTCCGTGTGTGTATCTTCTGTCTTTTTTGATCAGTGTCTGATCTTTATTTTTCAGTCTCTGTGTGTCAAAGTACATCTTCCCCCAGTGTCTGATGTAGTGTACGTAGTTTAAAGTACATCTTCCCCAGTGTCTGATGTAGTGTACGTAGTTTTTATTGGGGAAGGAGTTGGGGAAGTTATGCTGAAAAAGGGGAGAGGTTGAGTCAAGATAGGATTGGGGAAGGTTGGGTAGTTATATTAGGATAATAACTTTTTTTATTTAATAAATTAAAATATAAAATAAATAATAATATAATATATTAAAATAATATTAATTAATTAATTTTTATATTTCAAAATATAATAAAAATTTATAAATAGTCTAAAATAAATATAATTAAGAGAATAATAAAACTACTAGCCTATATATTAAAATTAAAAAGAAAATATATATTTTTTGAATTTCCATATTATTTATAAACAATGATAACAATACAAATAAAAATAAAATATTCCAAAAAGTAACTTTACTCATTATTTTTATTTATTTTCAACTAAACTTATTAACAATTAAATAAAAACTAAAATAATTATTGGATAAAAAATATATATATTTAATGCCGACAAATAAATTAAGACTCGGTGAGGGTCAAAAATCACGTGTCTACATTTTACCCCTCATTGTTTGAAATCTCAAAAAGTTTTCATACAAAGAAATAGACAAAAATATGATTTTTGATCCTCTGATTATTCAAAAAGTGAGGATAAAATAAAATAAAATATGTGATCGAGTCCTGGTTTTGGACGGCCTACATTAAGGAAATAACGTCACGTGTAGTTCAATGGTAAAATAGTGAGAGAACGAGTTAGAGGTTGAGTGAGATTCTGTTGAGTTTTTGATTCACAACTTCTGCTTTTACATTCAAACAAAAATAGAAAAGAAGATACAAGTAAAAGATCCTATCTATGCAACTTTCTAAAATTTTGACTTGAATCTTCATGACTTCTCAAGTGATGAGATAGTCGTTATTTTGAATTGGACTTGAAATTTCAAATGTTCCTTCATGTTGGCTCATGGCATTGGAGAGGAACTTGACAATTGACTCATTTTCCAGAATTTTCTCTGACTTGAACTTAAGAAACTTCACCCTATTTTTCAGGCGGGCTCCTGACTTGTTACTTCTTCGCCCAGTTCTTCAGGCGGGCTCCTGACTTGTTACTTCTTCACCCTGTTGTTCAGGCAGGCTCCTGGCTTGTTATTTCTTCACCCTGTTTTTCAGGAGGGCTTCTGACTTTTTATTTCTTCACCTTGTTCTTCAGGCAGACTCCTGGACTTACTTTTTTCTTCACCCTATTCTTCGGGCGGGCTCCTGGACTTACTTTTTTCTTCACCCAATTCTTTGGGCGGGCTCCTGGATTTTCTTTTTCTTCACCTAGTTCTTCAGGCAGGCTCTTGGACTTTCTTTTTTTTTCACCCTGTTCTTCAGGCGGGATCCTGGACTCAAAGTTAATAGTGAAATAGAAAAATACATCCCATTCTTCAGGAGGGTACTGAGCATAAAATAAATTCTTATTTTTCAGGAGGGTCCTGAGCATAAAATAAATTTCCATTCTTCAGAAGGGTCCTGAGCGTAAAATAAATTTTCATTCTTCAGGAGGGTCCTGAGCGAAAAGTAAAATCCCATTATTCAAGAGGGTCCTGAGCTGAAAAGTAAAGTCCCATAAACATGAACAAAATTTTTTGCCCCATTTTGCACGAGAAAATTTTATGAGTGTCATCGAATCACAACTTTTGAAAAGTAAAATAAAGAGTGTGAATCAAATCCTGCTAAAGAAATCTAAAACTTGACTTTGACCTCTAGTGCTAGGGATTTAAAATATATTCCAATATATTAGTGGAAATTTTGAGGACCTCCTCAAAATTTCTTCCCCAGTTTAAAGTTGTCTGAGATGATATCAACTCGAGAGGATCCAAAGTCTTTGTTGGTATCCATTTTTTTTGTTGGATGATGTTCTTCCTCTTGTGAATTTTTGAGATTCCTTCTCAAAAATTTTGCCCTAGTTTCCATTTCCTAGGGTTATATGACCGAGCCATTGGGGCGCCTACGTATCCCATTAGAGCAGGAATCAGGTCAAACATAGTTTAAGACTATGCTATAAACATAGAAAAAATCTAATGGGTTAACCGAAGCGGACCTAGGCCGCCTACGTATCCCTTTCTTGGGAATTCAGGTTAAACGTAGTTTGTACATAAAAATAAGGGGTTCTAGGCAATTACACATCATAAAAGAAATACTATCATAAAGGCTATTATAAACAAAGGAAATAAAAGCTAAAACATCTTTAAAACATAGTATCTCTTTACCGCATCAGAATTGATTGGTTTGGTCCACTCTTGACCATCCATCTCAGACAAGATCAAAGCTCCTCCAGATAGTACCTTGCAAATTATGTATGGTCCTTGCAAATTTAGAGCAAACTTGCCTTTGTACTCTTCTTGGTGAGGGAATATCCATTTGAGAACCAATTGCCCAACTTCAAATGTTCTAGCTCTCAATTTTTTATTGAAGGCACGGATCATCCTGTGCTGGTACAGCTGACCATGACATACAGAAACCATTTTCTTTTCGTCAATCAACATGAGCTGTTCATAGCCAACTCAAACCCATTCTTCGTTACTTAGTCCGACGCCCTAAATAATCCTTAAGGAAGGTATCTCAACCTCAGCAGGTATCACAACTTCATTCCCATAAACAAGTATATAGGGAGTTGCCCCAGTGAAATTTTGAACTATCGTCTGATACCCTAGTAAAGAATAAGGAAACATCCCATGCCATGATCTATTATTTTCGACCATCTTCCTCAAGATCTTCTTGATGTTTTATTGGCAGCTTCCACGGCTTCATTCATCTGTGAACGATATGCAGTCAACTTGCGATGAATAATTTTGAACTAATCACAAATCTCATTCACTAAGTGACTGTTCAAGCTTACTCCGTTATTAGTAATGATCGATTCTAGCACTCCAAATCAACAAATTAAGTTATTTCTTACAAAATCTGCAACCACTTTCTTGGTGACGGCTCTGTAGGAAGCAGCTTTGACCCACTTAGTAAAGTAATCAATAGCTACCAAAATGAATCTATGCCCATTTGACGTCAATAGTTCTATTGGTCCAATAACATCCATACCCCAAGCTACGAAAGACCAAGATGAACTCATCACATAAAGCTCATGTGGAGGCATTCGAATCAAACTTCATGTATCTGACATTTTGGACACTTCTGCACACACTTACTACAATTATTTTCCATAGTCATCCAGAAGTAACCGGTTCTCATGATCTTTCTGGAAAGGGCAAACCCATTTATGTGGGGCCCACAAACTCCAATGTGTACTTCTTTTATTAATTTATTGGCTTCTGCAGCGCCGACACATCTTAAGAATCCTAAGTCTGGAGTCCTCCTAAAAAGGATTCCCCACTTGGAAAATAATTCTTTACCAAACGCTGGATTGTCTTCTTTTGATTGTTGCTAGCCTCTTCAAGATATATTCCAGATTCTAGATACCTTTTAATATCATAGTACCATAGCTTTTCGTCAGGCTTCTCTTTGACATGCGCACAATGTGTAGGTTGCTCTTTTAAGCTTATTTCTAAAGGATCGATATAAGTCTAATCTAGGTGATGAATCATGGAGGATATAGTGGCCAAAGCATCAGCAAACTCATTTTGTATCCTTGGGATATATCTGAATTCAACTTCCTTGAATCTACCACATAATTCTTGCACCAGCTCTACACAAGGAGTAATCTTGGAGTTTTTTACCGCCCATTCTCCTCGTACTTGATGAATCAGCAAATTTGAGTCTCTGATGACTAGCAATTCACGAATACCTATATCAAGTGCCAATTTGAGTCCTAGGATGCAAGCTTCATTTTTGGCCATGTTATTGGTGCACAGGAAATGCAACTTAGCGGTTACTGGATAGTGTTGTCCTATTTCAGACACCAAAACTACTCCGATTCCTGAACCTTTAAAGTTGACCACTCCATCAAAGAACAACCTCCATCCGAGGTAACTTTCTGCGATGTCTTCTCCCACGAATAAAATATCCTCCTCTAGGAAGTAAGTTTGAAGAGGCTCATATTTGTAGTCAACCAGATTCTCTGCTAAATTATCTGCTAAGGCTTGCCCCTTAATTGCCTTTTGAGTCACATACACAATGTCGAACTCACGAAGCAACATTTGCCACTTGGCTAGCTTTCCCGTAGGCATGGCTTTCTTGAATATATACTTTAATGGATCCATTCTGGAAATGAGGTATGTTGTGTATGATGATAGATAATGCCTCTACTTTTGTGAGGCCCAAGTCAAGGCACAACACATCCTTTCTACAAGAGTGTAATGAGCCTCATACGGCGTAAAATTTTTACTCAAGTAGTAAATGGCTTTCTCTTTCTTACCGGTCTCATCATGTTGCCCGAGAACACATCCAAAAATATTTTCTGAGACTGACAGGTAAAGCAACAACAGACTTCCTTCCCTTGGTGTAACCACAACAGGTGGAGCTGACAGATACTCCTTGATTCTATCAAAAGCTTTCTGGTATTCTTCTATCCACTCATTCAATGCATCTTTATTCAACATCTTAAGAAATAGTTCACATATGACTGTCGGCTGAGCAATGAACCTGCTAATGTAATTCAAATAACCCAAGAAACTCATAGTCTCTTTCTTAATCCTTGGCGGTGGCAAATCTTAAACCATCTTGATCTTAGACGGGTCTGGCTCGATGCCCCTTCTGCTGACTATGAAACCCAGTAACTTCCCGGCTGGCACACCAAAATCACACTTAGCAGGATTCAACTTCAAATTATACTTTCTTAATTTGTTGAAGAATTTTTTCCAGATGGGTCAGATGATCCAAACTCTTACGGGATTTGATAATTACATCATCCATGTACACTTCAATCTCTTTATGAATCATATCATGAAAAATTATCATCATAGCCCTCATGTATGTTGCACCCGCATACTTAAGACCAAACGGCATTACTCTGTAATGATAAACACCCTAAGGCGTGATGAAAGTTATCTTCTCTGCATCTTTATCATCCATCAATATCTGATGATACCCAGTGAAAATACCCATGAAAGACTACATTTCATGCTTTGCATAATTATCAATGAGCATGTGGATATTGGGCAGTGGAAAATTATCTTTAGGACCGCCTCTATTCAAGTCTCTAATAGTCAACACAAATTCGAATCTTGTCGTCCTTCTTCAGCACTGGGACAATGTTGGCTAGCCATTTCGGATATTTTGTGACCTCTAAAACCTTAGACTAAATTTGCTTTGTCACTTCTTCCTTGATCTTCAGACTTAAGTTCGGCTTGAATTTCCCCATTTATTGCTTGATTGGATCAAACTCAGGATTTATTGGTAACTTATGTGCCACAATGTTGGTGCTCAATCCTGGCATATCATCGCAGGACCAAGCAAACACATCAATGTACTCCCACAACAAGTGAATGAGTTCTCTTTTTATGCTTCTACTAAGTGAACACTAACACTTGTTTTTTTTTATTTCATCATGATCGCCCAAGTAGACTATTTTAGTTTTCTCTAGGTTAGGCTTCTCCCGATTCTCATACTCCTCTATATATTCCACTAATCACTCCTCTTCACCTTCTTTCCAATCATCATCATTCCCGTCATTTTGTTCATCTAATCTTTGACATGATATGATATTGGCAGGTTTTAAGATACTGTTACTGTAATAATAATAAAATATACTAATGTAATGGTGTTTCAAAATAATTTTTAAAATAAAGGGAGGTCTTTTCATTGAAATTTGGGAAATAAGTACAAACTATGGCTCATGACCAGTGCAAATACGGTCCCATGCCTTTTTGAAAGTAGTAAAATACGAAAAAGAAGTTTGAGACACAAAGGGTGGATCACGGGGCCTCCTTCGGATCATCACCAATTTTAAAAACTACTAATAATTGCCCTTTTATCTACCATGATAGGTGATAAGTTATGAGTGGAGTGGAGGTCCATTTTTGCAAAGCCTCTCCTGGTGCAACCTTCCTAACCCCACTGGACTTCGAGAAATTATCTGGTACAGCATTGCATCCTTTAAATAGATATCCTATCCCATCTGGCATCTCACGTATGGGAAATGACTGGTACAGGAGCGGCAAGGGCCTAGACAGACTCGCCTTTGACTTATTCTCAATATCATCCTTCTCTGTCGGCTGGTATCCTAAGACATACTTAGATGCTTTTTCTGGGACCATAATGGGCCCAATAATTCCTTCCAGATCCTTTCCCAAGCCCTGACCAGGCTCGAAATGACTTCTTAATATCACAGTCATAATTATTTTGTAGACAGAAGGCATTGGAGCTTTGGGCATCAAATCTTTCTCTATAGCACTCACAATTTTTATAGTATAGAAACTAACACCCTTTGAGATATCTTCAATCATCGGCACACAACCATTGGGATGATTTGCATGGCTCCCTTCCCCTTGAATAACTATTTCATGATCCTCCCAGATAAACTTCAATAACTAATGAAGGGTAGATGAAACTTTCTTTGCACCATGGATCCATAGTCTTCCCAAGATCGGGTTGTAACTAGGATGGATATCCATAACATAAAATTTAGCCTTAAATTCAGCAGGTCCCATCTGGATATACAGACAAATTTCACCTATGGTATCTCTCTGGCCTCCATCAAATGCCCATACATTTATGTAGCTTTGGAGAATTTTTCCCAAAGCATAGCCTATTTGAACTAATGTTGACAGAGGACAAATATTTAAACCAAATCTGCTATCATCAATACCCAGTTAATCGCATAGTCCCAAAAAACGACAGTGACGTGCAAGGCTTTGTTATGCATTACTCCCTCAAACGGAAACTCTTCTTCACTGAAGGATATGTGATGAATTCCCATAATATTTCCTATCATCATAGCTAGATTATCAACACTCGTGCCTATAAGAACATATGATTTATCCAAGACCTTTAATAAAGCTTATCGGTGGTATTGTGAAATCATTAATAATACCAAAATAGAAATATGATTTGGAGTTTTCTCTAAATGATTGACAATTGAGTAGTCTTCGGTTGCATACGCCTCCAAAATTTCTCGACCTCCCCTTCGTGATTGGCCTTTTTTGTGAATCCTTCCTATTGGCTAAATCTTCAGGGATGTAGAAGGGCGGTTATTTAGATATTTGTTTGGTTATTTAGAAGGGCAGCTTGAACATGAGGCTGATAATTCAATTGCAGAATTTGCTATTGGGGTAAAATATTTGGTTGTGGAGTGTAATGCCTCGTATTTCCCTAGCCTAAATTAACTTTTAGTCATGAGCTATCTAATATAAATTTTTTGAAATACTTGGTATTTCTCAGTTTAGAGTCTTCCATTGTATTGAAAATTCAATTAGCTTTTCAACTATATAAAATTTACCTAAATCCGATAACCGGATAAGAAGTTATGGCTATTTTAAGTTTCAATCATTAAACACCGTCATTCAGGCCAGTAGTGCATCTCGGAGTATGTCAAAATGGTAATTGTCAGTTTCCAGTGTTGTCCCGTGATATTGGCACACCGCGCCACCAACCAAAATCCTAGTTGTCCTTTTTCCAGTGTCCCGTTGCGATATTATCACATCGCGCCAATGGTGAATTTCAGAATCGAAGGGGCAATGCGATTCCTCCGCATCGCGCCAAGCCCCCAATTCCAGTTGTCATTTTCTAGAGACACGGCACGATAGCACCACATCGCGTCAGGGGTCCAAGTCGGAAAAATTTCACGAAAAATAAAAGTGACGTCCAAGGTTAAAGTAGTCCTTTTCCATGATCTTAAATCGCCCAGATACGGGATTTAATCCCTAAAAATGTTTTTAATCATTCTTTAATCAATTTTCTCCAAATCACAAGGCATTCTCTCTCAAAAATACAAAACCCTAACTTTATAAAAACCAAGAACAATCTCAAAGGATTTACCAAGAACTTCAAGAAACTCTAAAACATTAAGGTATGTTAGGTGTTCATCTATGGGTTCCTTTCACTCATAGAGTCCACGAACCCGTTTTCAAACTTCAAGATCTATGAATTATGAACTCCTATGTGTGAATTGAATAGAATTCATGTTTATATTAATGTTGGGTTTTATTCCATGATTAAATTGCAAGTCTTCATGAAATTAATTATTATATGTGTTGAATTACATGAATTCATGATAAATCCTTCAATTTGCAAGTTGATTGATGTAACCATGACAACTATATGTGTTAGATGATTTTATAATCTAAGTATGCTCCCCATGTATTTGATAAAATGCCTATGTGAAGCAAATAACGCCACTATAGCATGCCAACATGTATTACCCACTCATGTACAAGTGCTTGATGAAATATCTTAGTGAATGAATTATGAACATGTAGCAATTGTTGTACCTTCGATCTTGTGACATGATTTACTTTTCATGCTATCGAGTCCTGGGAGTATTTAATACCCGATAATTTAGTTTTTTACCTAGAGCCAGTATCAGTTACAGTATAAAATCAGTCATGTCATGATCAGTAGAACTTAGTCAGTCTCAGAACTCAGAAAAACTCAGTAAACTCAGTCTCAGTCCAGTTCATTATACTCAGTTCAATGTTTTCAGTTAGGAGTAGGATTCGGCACCGAGTGAGCCCCATCCCACCTACCAGTTGAGGGTGTGATCCTTAGAAAAAATCATTACATTCCAGAACTACGTACCCAGAATAGGTTGAGACATCAAACCTGCCAGTTGAGGGTTGATGAGGTGTTTTATGCCGACAGATGAGGGTTTCACCGTTCTCATTAGAGTACCTACCAGATAAAAGGTATTTCTCAGTTTGTCATTACACGTGGCATGATATTGAAACCCTTCTAATTGGGGTTATATATTGAACCCCAAATCAGTTATCTAATCCTATTTGGGGTATATCAGTTAGATAATTACCTCCCACAGTTTCAGTCTCAGTCTTCAGAATAGAACTCAGTTCAGTTCTACAAAATCAGGACTGTCAGATACATCCAATCAGTATCAATAACTCAAATTATCAAAACTCAATACTTAGCTTCAGAAAAGCTTAGTTAAAGTAAATATATATGTGTATATGCACAAATTGCATATTCAGTACTTATAGTAGTTTCAGTTCTCCATGTACTCTCATGTTTAGTTACTCTGTATCATTCAGTGATTACTATTCATGCATATAACTCCCTGCATTCAGCCTTACCTCATCTAGAATATTAGTACATTTCACGTACTGATGCATACTCTTTCTTTGCACTATAATGTCTCATATCATAGTTTCGGACGCTCAGGTTTCCGACTGTGCATAGATAAATTTAGATTCAGTCAGCCGTAGAGCTTAGTAGTGAGTCCTCATCACTCGAGGATATTATTTTACATCATCATTTTAGTAGACTTAGTATTTCGGTAGATGGAGTTAGTTGGGGGATTGTCCCATCAACTCCACTTTCAGACAGTTCAGATTAGAGGCTTTTCAGAGTAGTTTTCAAATAGTATTTCAGATTCAGATGTTATTATTCATTATAGTATTTCAGATGTTTTGAACCTTATGGAATTTCAGCCTTCTATTCCACATTTATTTCAGTATATTATTCACTGCTCACAGCAGATATCAGTCATGGGTTAGCTTGTGGTTCTTTAGGATCATAAGCATCGTGTAGCGTCCGGGGTACAGACCCGGGGCATTACATGGAGCTTGGTATTGGGATTGGATATTTAAAAGTGGAGCTTGGTACTGATATTGGATATTTGGAAGTGGATCTTGGTACTGGGATTGAATATTTAAAAGTGGAGCTTGGTACTGGGGTTGGGTATAGAATACGTGCTAAAAATTTGGTGACGGAAGAGAGGAGAGAATATTTCTAAGCTTGAATCGCTTCTTCAACTTAGCAATAGAATCAGCAGAGATCGCACCTACATCTTTCTTTTTCTTCTTTGGGAACATATAAGTCCCAACTATTTGATCACAATACCTTATCATATGGGGCCTCGGATTTCTAGTATCATCAAATACCTAAAATTTAGGGAGCTTGTATCCTTATGGTAGATCTACTTCAGGGTGAACACATAGATCATCGTAACCTAGGCCATCATTGTCCTCCGTCCCATGAGATTCCTTGATCCTCATAATCTCTTCATTCATATCCAACAACTTTATTCCATGATGGATCATCCACTCTTTTTCTTTCTCCTTTTAATGGTCTATCTCGGGATTGGAAAAAATTGTAAATGTCAGGGGATATGATAACATGAGAGACATTTGGAAGGATAGATTGATTTTGAGGATGAGGAGAGGTTGGTTGGTAGGTGGGGAGAACGTTTTAGAAATTGGAAAAGTTTTATGGAATTTAAGAGTAGTTTGGTAGGATCTAGAAGGATTTTGCGGATTCAGAAATGAAGTTTGTGGATTCGGATATGGATTGGTAGATTTGGTAGATTCAGTGATGGATTCTGTAAATTTGGTAGCGAATTTTATGGATTTGGAAGCGGATTTTGTGGGTTTGAAAATGGATTCTGGGGATTTGAGACTAAATTTTGTGGATTTAGAGACAGGTTTTATGGGGTTAGGGATGGATCTTATAGATGGTAAGCATCTGGGTTATTTTCTTGGTTGGTGTTTTGGACAAGTTGAGGAGAGAAGATGGATGATATGTCATTTGGATGATCCCCAAGAATAGGCGTACTGAGGGGAGGGATCTGGAGTGGAGTCCTATGTTCTCCTGGAGCAGGGGCATTGACAGTGATGGTAGGTTAGCCGAATCTCGAGTACGATTAATCTCCTCCTGAAGCATTTCCAATTTTCTCACGAGCTCGGCAATCATCTCGCTTTATTCCGCTATTACATTATCCCTGATGGTCAACGCATTTTCTTTATCATTTTTGGTTATTTTTTAATGATGGTCAGAGGATGGGATCTTATGCACTTTCGACCAGGTGAAGTAAGCATGTTCTGCTAGCTTATTTTAACACGGAGTAGTTTTCTATTATCTATAAAGTAAAATAACTCAAAAGGCAGAAGTTTTAGTTTCCATATATGATAAGTAATGCAAGATACTCGACAAGAAGTAACCACATAGAGTTGTTTGTGTCATGGCCAAACTGATCCACGGGAGCATAGTGGATAAATTTGTCTTTGACTAAAACAAACACACATAAACACATAAGGCAATTATATCACATAAATATTATAATAGCATGTATCCTAACTGGGGTGACCCTTTTTGAGCCAAGGGTTTGAGTTTAACGGATCTTGAAGAAAATACATGGCTTTTTAAAGTCAATCCATTATCCCCCAATTTTCATAGATATGTAAAAGGGCATAAATGCCTACAAAAGATAACAAAAGAGGGATACAATCTTCAGGGGAAAGGGAAATAACATGAAAGAAAATAAGGTCCCACGTACGAGAATGGAAAGCCTAGCTATTGGATGCTCCGTCGCTTGTTTTTGCCTTCTTAGCCTTGTTCACTTCCTGTCAAATCTGATATCTGTTGATGATTAAATGACTCCCACACAATTGCGCCTTGTTCTCGTAAGTCATTCTTTCTATGTCGCCGATCTGAGCAGCTATGCAATCATCCAAATCAATAAACACTGCCTAGGATTGTCAATTTCTTTTTTGGCTCTCCTTAACTCCTCTCTCAACATGTGTATGGTTGAGGCATCCTCTATATTCCTTTGTTTGTGTGTTATCTCATTTCTTTAGAATTCAATTTGAATTCTGTGAAGTTGGATCTAATGCTCTGCTTCCATATCGATAATTTGAGTGGATACATTCGGTCCTGGAATCAATGCTCCAGCAAGACTCTTCTTCAACCATTCCTTGTATGTGTCACTAACTTTGGGTTCGCACCCGATATAGAAGGAGATTTCCTGTGTTTTTCTTCTCTTCTGCCCTTCTACCATGTATTGCTTGAGGGGAGTTTCGGATTCATCATACTCAGTGAAAAATCTAAGCATAGATGATGTTTCTGGTATCAACTGCCTGATATCGAGTTGTCTGAGAACCCAAATGGGATTATAAGGATGAGTTCTCCTGAGTCCTGGAAGTACTAAGAAAGGCCATTCATCCCCCCAAGTAATGTACTTTCCTGGGCGAAGATAGTTGATTGACCATTGAATGTCGTCGTCACTCAATTATCCGAAAATTGTGAACCAAAATTCTGGAGACTTTCTCCTTTGAAACTTGTGCAGGAACAGACGCATATCTAATGATGATAGGAGATTCACCCTTGTTCGATGGTCCGAATGTCCCACTCTAGGATCCTTCAATAAGTGCGTCATCACCCACCATTGCAAGATAAGGTTGCAACCCTGGAAAAAACGAGCGCCCCTTTGACACATTCCCAATGCTCGATATATCTCAGCCACTATCATAGGGGCCAAGGTATGGAACAGCTTAGTTTGATCGTAATCCATTCTATGAAGAGAGTATCCGCTACTATAACGACCCTCGGATTGATAGTGTCACTTTCTCCTTCTTGGAATACCATTGTTCCAAGTAAACCCACCAAAAAAGAAAATGCTCTCTTTCTCTTCCATTTTTTTCTGAATTGAATTTATGATCGAACTTCTCAAAAGCATCGTACTTCCCAAATCGGCGATACAACTCATGAAAGGATATGTTTGCCCCATCATGTTCTCCCAACCAGGTGTCGTCATTGATTGCAAAGACTCTCTAGATCTCTTGATGATTCATGTTAGGGACTAGAACAATTATCTGGAGTGCTCTTTCTTTTTATGCACATATAAGGACTTGCGTAACAAGTTAAGACTTCTTCAATAGTGGGGGCCAACTTTATTTCCCCGAAGCGAAATACCATGTTGTCTTCATCCCAGAACGTCGCTAGAACACGAATTATTTTGGGCCAGGCATCCATATTTATAAGTGAAGGCAAGTGCCTAATATGCGTTCTAACAACCCTTTATCTCCTTCGCTCATATCTGTCCACCATTATTTAAAAAAGTTGTCAGGTCCGGTAACCATTCTGAACCTCTTACAAGGATATGGTTGGGTCATATCCTACACACAAAAACAAAAATAAGCCTTTCCCCCACCCCATAGAATAATGGATTGGTTTGAACAAACATATATTTCTTCAACACATAAACATGATTCGTCTGTAATTGACTCGGGGTCATAGACGCAGGGCAGGTTTTCTAATGGGCCCAATACCCCCTCGAGTATTGGGTCGTCCTAGGCTCATGCCTAAAAGAGGGTTTTCGTTTAACTCTATCCTAGGTGTCTTTTTATATTATTTTGGGGTTTCGTGGATGTGTCGATCCCTGTTGGTGTCTAGACTCGGTTTAGACACAGGTTTCCAATCGGAAAACTTGAGTTTGAAAACACGAACAGCCTCCGACCACTTAACGTACTGGTAAACTGTTGTGTTTTCAACATTCTATTTGGAATTGAACCACAGGGATCGGGACATCCACGAAACCCCAAAATAATATAATAATCAATGCAGGAATATGCCATTAAATGCAATAATTAAATTCCACAAGAATCGAAACGCATAAATACGAAAAATAGTTAGTCAAAAGAAGACCTCAAATATTTGGTTAGAACCTAGTTAAACATCCCCAGAAGAGTCGCCATTTCTGTTTAGCGGAAGTTCTTGACTTTTGAAAAGTCGTCACTTAATTTTTGAAAAGAAATTAAGAAAACTTTATAAATACTTTAAACAATCCAAAAAAGAGAAATCGTTGAATATCCTAAGTAAACGGTTCCTATTAACATTTTAGGAAGGTTATAGGCATATAAAACGTCCACTAACTTGCGGTTATCCGAACTGTTTGAAAATTATCTTTGATTAACTTTCAAAAAAAAGAAGTTAATTTTTGAAAAGAAAGTGATTTTAGGAATGTTTTGATGTTTTTTGAAAAATCAGATTTTTAGCGACTTAACTAAGGATTTAACTAGGTTCATAAAACATAAAGCAAACAACCGTAAAGAAGAGGGGGAAGGGGAGAAAGTAAAGGATTTAGTCCATTGGGCCCAAATCAATAAAACCTATCCTAATCTAATTGGGCTTTTGCTCGTAACCTGTCCTAAACTATTTTTAGGCCCGTTGGCCCAAAATCTGCTCCACCTGTATTAAATTTACAACTTTGGCTTCGAGTCCCAAATGAAATAAGGAAATGGATAACTAAATAAATAAATGGAATATGGAAAAAGCAAGACTAAATGAACTTAAGGTCTTCGAGTTTCTTAGCGATCTTGAATAGTAGGTTTTCGACCCATTTTTGCTTCTGTCCCATCTTTTTTGCATCCATATGCGATACAGTCAATTTTGGGCTTATTCTGAATCTTGACTCGAGAGGATGGGCCTCATTGGCCCATGGAGAAATTGCAAAGCAAAATTAAGATCCATTTGGACTCCGAAGCAAATTCATGCAAAGAAAAAAGATAAAAGAATTAATATATGTTCTAAAAGAGAGCGATAAAACTATTAAGTTTATTTAGGAAAACATGAAACAAGATCATGCTCAAGAGTCAAACAAAAATAGCACAATGGAGCCACATGGTTGCAAAAAATAATCAACGAGATTTCCAACAACATTTTCTCTATATTTATTCGAATACTATATTATACGGCGTATGAACAACTTATAACAGGAATAGTGCAAAGGTTAAAATTATTAAAATAATTTCCATGCTCTCAATTAATAATAAAACACGTTGGTTCAGATAAGGATGTAAAGGTAACACAAAGTGCTCAAACTTGTAAAGAAGGAAAATAGACTAAAATAGAATCCATTGTTAACATGACATTATACAAGTTATGGTTTAAACATACCATCCACAACCAGCAACATACAATCCAGAATAAGACATCAACAATCAAAATCAAAGCAATTGGGTTGGAACCAAAATCCATGACTTGCAGCGATCCATATTCAATTTTAAATACTAAGGAAACAGTTAAAAATCAAAGTAACGGGTCATAACAATAGGCCATTGCTATCATTTTGTGAAACATGGTCTTGCAAAACTTTAAAAGTTTTAGACCATGAAATCAACCCTTAACATATATTATATTGATTTTCGACATCAAATATATCAAATAAGACCGAATCTATTCACATGTTTGATGTTTTCCAACAAAAAAATACATTTTGAGAGCCTCAAAAGAAAGAGCAAGATATGTAGGATAAGAACAAAACAATGGGGCGTAGTATTTCTATCTTCCTCCTCTTTCCAACGAACTCAAAAAAATGAGATTTTAATGATCGGGATGGTCCTCGAGGAATAATGAGATTTTCTGGCTCACTATTGGACGTATCCTCGTCGTCCTTTGGCATTTAAGAAGCCAAAGTACTCAAGAGGCGATCCCATTAATGACGCTATAAGCTTGACAACATCAAGATGGTGACGACAAACGAAACAACGTCAAATACTAACCATGACCATAAGCCCTAAACTACTACACAAAGTCAAAACACGAAACTTTAGCCATGAAATCAGGCATAACAAGATATCAGCAGCCCGAAACTATGAAAACAAATTCAAAGCATGAAATTTTATCTACGAAACCAGCTATAACAAGATACCATCGGTCCTAAACTACGAAACAAAGTGAAAGCACAAAACTTTACCCGTGAAATCAGGTATAACAAGATATCAGCAGCCCAAAACTATGAAACAAATTCAAAGCATGAAATTTTAACTAAGTAACCAGCTGTAACAAAGGTGTCATCATCCCGAAACTAT
>NC_061111.1:15768059-15772630 GCF_002878395.1 Capsicum annuum
TAACTAAGTAACCAGCTGTAACAAAGGTGTCATCATCCCGAAACTATCTAAAAAAATCAAAGCGTGAAACTTTAGCTACAAAACCAGCATTCAAAACACAAACAGTACCCAAGATAAGATGTTAAGCCGAAGATTAATCAGCAATATCAAGCGTAAATGACAAAACTGATATCAAGGAAGAGATAACAGAAATCGCACGTTAGACAACTTAAAACAAGAATTAATCCAACATAACAATAATCTAACACTTGTTTCACTAAAAAGAAACATATCGCCTTTAAGGCCTCTATAGCATGCAACCCAGCATACAGTATGTGAAAATTTACTCACAGTTACAAAAGGTCAAGATGAAGCTGAAATAATCAAAAAACTAAATGGAATAAGATTTTACCTATTCGGGAGAAGCAAAACAGGACAACGAGCCTCGTCGGAGTGCCACCAACGAAAGTAGTCCTTTGTAAACCTTGAAAATTCCCCTTTCCTCTCTACTTTTCTCTTGTTTTTGCTTTCAAAGAAATAAAATTTTCCCCACCCTTTCCTTTCGAACCTAGCTTTCTCAAAGATTTTTCCCCCTTTTTTCAACCTTCAGACCTAGCTTTTCTCGAAAGTTTTTCCCCCTCTTCGAACCAAAATTCCTAACCCCCTGGAAACAAGAAAACCCCTCCCCACCCCTCTTTTTATAGAAAACCAAGTGGGAAAAATGATAGAGGGGTAAACTTGAGATTTCTTCAAATTAGAGAATTCCAAATTTAAGCTCAAAATCCAAATATGGCTAACAAATTGTAACTATTTTGTTGTTTTTCTCAAAATTTTAAAATAGGTGGACCAATAAGATTTAGTAAAAATGAATTTTTACCAAGAGCCAATAAAATTATAATATATATATATATGTATGAAATCGTACCCCTATACCCGAGATTCATGGAATTGAGTCATTGGGGGAGACACCTGGACTCATTCTAGAACAATCTTGTGCTTTTATTTATCATTAATGCATGAGACGCGTGGGTATACAGTTGGGCCGGGTCTAGGGTCGAGTTGGCGCAGGGCACCATTACTGGAGCTGGGTCGAAGTCGGGTCATCGATATTGATGGTGTTTAATTGGTTTGGTTAGGCTGGGAATGAGAAATAAAGAAAAGGGTTGTTGCTTGTTGCTGCTATTGGGCCAGCCGAATTTTAAAAATGGATTAGTGGGCAGATTTGGGCTGATATTAGGAGGCTTGATGGAATTAATAACAATAGCAAAACAGTCAAATTGGATTTAAATAATGGGAAAATTACAGAAAGCAGCATACTTAAGTGTATAATTACAATAAATAGCAATATTTTTGCAAAATTACAATTTATAGCAAGAGTAGCATTATTTTGCTCATTAACTACTCAAGTGCATGTTTTACTCTCACAACTTTACATTTTCCTATTTTCACTCCACTATTTCATCTCCCCTATATATACCCTTTTTTTTCATCTTATTTTTTCATCATTTTATTTTTTTTATTTTATTTTTATTTTCACTTTATTTTCTCTCTTCTATTTCTATTTCTTTTTTTTTTCTTTTTTATTTTTTTTATTTTTATTTTTTACTTTTTTATATTTGAAGATGATTATCTCCATGATCTTCAAGTTTTCAATATAAAACATCACTACTGTCTTTCACTCTCTTATATCTCTACCTTCTTTTTCTTATTAGATTTTTTTTATTCTTATTTTGTTTATCATTTATTTTTTTTATTTTGATTTCTTTTTCTTTTTCTTTTTATTTTTTATTTTTCTTTCCACTTTATTTTCTCTCTTCTATTTCTCTTTTTTTACCTTTTTCGTTTTCTTTTTTTTTTCCTTTGTCATATCTTTTTTTCTTTTTCAATTTTTGTTTTGTTCGTCTTTTTTCTATTTTATTTTGTTTCTTTTTTTCTTTTATTTTTATACTTCTATTTCTCTTTCTTCCTTGTTTTTCTTTTTCACTTCTCTTTTTTTCATTTTTTTTCTTTTTATATTTTTGCTTTTTTTTCATTTTTTTACTCTTCTATCTCTAACTTTTATTTTGAAAAGACAAATATGTATACCACATACACATATTCAAAAAAACATAAAAAATACATAGCCATACAAATCTGGATATGTATTTCAGTACAAAACATACATATATATTTACGAAAAACACATCATATTCATATTAAACAGTAACAAACATAACTATACTATATATCTTCAGATGTATTTTGCGAAATACAAAGATGACTCATATAAAATAAAACATACATATTGATCAGATATGTATTCTGTAAATACACATGCAGAGCTATATATATTTTATACGGTGGTGGATTTGTCTTTGAACTGTACATACTATGTCATTTTAGAGGGTAACATATGTACTTATTTGTTTTCTTTTACTGTTTAAGATATGTATCATGTATTTTTTTTATTACCTATATGTATATGTATATAATTATCATTTTTGTTATAGAGATTTTATGTCCTATATGATTATATACACATGTGAGTTAGATATGTATTTCTGTAAATATATATGCAGATATATATGTATATTTTTTACCGTAAATATATATATGCAGATCTATATGTCTATAGATTTTATATATTTTTGGAATATGTATATATGATATAGATATTTATCTTTTAAAAATAAAAGATAGAGATAGAAGAGTTAAAAAAACGTAAAAAAAATGAAAAATAAAAATTTAAAAAAAAAAGAAGTAAAAAAAAAAAAAAAAAGAAAAAAAAAAACGAGAAAAAGAAGCGTAAAAACAAAAGAAAAAAAATTAAAAAAAATAAAGAAAAAGAAAATGAAAAAAATATGAGGAAAGGAAAAAAAAAAGAAAAAAAGAAATAAAAAAGGAAAAAGGAAAAAAAAGAGAAGTAGAAGAGTGAAAATAAAGTGGAAAGAAAAAATGAAAAAAGAAAAAGAAATTAAAATAAAAAAAGATTAAAAAAAACTAACAAGAAAAAATAGTTAGAGATATAAGAGAATGATATTTTGAAAATTTGAAGCTGATTTAAATAAGAGTAATTTATGAAAATTTAATTAGATAAAAAAATTATTCTTTATTTAACTCAACTAATTTGAGTAAAAACAAGAGCAGTAAATCTTGTTGTATATGTATTTGTATAGCAACAGTTTACTTAAATATAAAATATATATTGCTATTTTTTTGTAATTTTGAAACTGTTGCTATAAAAGTTACAATTAAGGCTCTATAGTTGTTATTTCTGAAATTTTTCCTTAAATAATTTAGTAAGAATTTATTTAAATTTTAATCAAATTGAATATCAATTGGTCAATTACACTGAAATTGTGACCAATCTTGATTTCAATTGTGTCTAAATTTAATAAATCGACTAAATTGGGTCAAGATTTGAAACAAATAAACGACCGATTCAATCTCAAGTTTCTTATTTTAATAAAACTAAACACATATTTATCCGAATAAATTATTTTTTAGAGTAAATTATATTTAAATCAAGATTTTAATATTTTAGATTTATTTTCAAGATAACCCTTGATTAAAATCCTATATTCCATAAAATAGTTATTTAAGTAACAAAATTATATAATCTCGTATAATTGAATAAGATAATGTATAATTACTACTTAAAATGACAAAATTATGTACATAAATATTTTTAAGAAAAAGTTTTTATTCGGATGAAATAAATGTTGTAATTTTATTAAAAATTAAAAAAACTCAAAATTAAATTGGGTAGTGGAGGGCAAAAATTAAGTGTCAACACCCATATCGTATTTATTTAAAAACTTTGAAGGAACTTTCAAGTTGAATAAACGAATCAAAAAATTTTATTACAATATGCGAAAAAAGTCATTTGTTAGGAGAAATTTAAAAGCCTTGTTGGCAGTATCATTTTTTGTATGTATTTTATTTGTTTCTTTGTTGTTGATGTTGTTATTGATGTTGTTGGTGGGGTTGGCATTGTTGGAACTTGTGGTGTGGTGTTGTTGATGGTGTTGTAACAAAGGATGTTGCTTCTTTGTTGTTGATGGTGTTAGAATAAATGATATTATTTCTTTGTTATTGATGTTTTTTATTTGTTGTTTCTTTGTAGTTTATGTTGTTGCTGATGTTGCAACAGACGGAGCAACTGTTGGAACAAATCAAATCACCAGCAAGTCTGGTTTGATGTATTCCAACAGACTCCATATCTGTTGCAACAGACTCCACATCTGTTGCAACAGACTCCACATCTGATACAATTGATTCCACTTCTGTTGCAACAGAATCCACATATAATGCAACAGACGGGTAATGTTCTTTCTGTGACATCAATTTTTTTCCTCTTCTTTGTAGATATAAGGAACTGAAAGTTGATCAACTTTTGTCCAACTAACATAAGATGTTGCAGTAAAAATGGATTCGGAGGAATAAGCTACATGCAGATGGAACCACTTCATATGTGGGAGGTATGTATTACTGATAATGTTATCATGGAAACACACACAGAGTACACTTATTTTGTGAATGTTGTTTTTACCGATTAGTCATTGATCATTCAAACAAAATTTCTGTAATCTTACAGTTAAGTTTGGTAGGTC
>NC_061111.1:15775630-15780032 GCF_002878395.1 Capsicum annuum
TCATTCAAACAAAATTTCTGTAATCTTACAGTTAAGTTTGGTAGGTCCAAACTGATAAGGCTGAGGAACCATGAATATGGTTCTAATACCCTGTTAAGATTTAATGTCGGCTGTTGCTCATATTTATGTGTCAAGCATTATGAAGGGATCTAGTTTTGGTGGTATTGTAAAGAGATTCAATAGAGATTGGACTAACTTTTAGGGTGCATTGTAGTATGTGAATTTCGATAATTTTTCAGCTTACCTCCAGCTTGTTGATTTGGTATTCAAGCTTGTTGTTGCCGCCTTTGAAGTTAGTATAGAGTTCCTAATCTTTTGTGAGCTTGATCAGGAACACTATCTTCAAAGTTGTGGCATTCTAGAAGCCCTTCAAAACACTTTCTTCAGAAGCCTTAAAGGATATATATAGAGTCACTGTGTGTGATTTTAGGTCAAAATGTGTTGATGCACAGTCAAGATGTGGTCCCAATAGTTGAATAATTCACTTTTATCAAGCGTTGCTCAATGTAGCTTGCTCAACCAACCTTCAAAGGATTTGATAAATTAATAAGCAAGAAGTTACGTAACATTTGATCTAAACTGACTCTACCAAGTCTATCAAATGTTACATAACTTCAGGCTCATTAACCTATCAAAAAACTTTGCCAAAGTTAGTGGAAAAATCAAACGAGCTCAACCTCTCAGCCTTTCTATTGATTGCTCTTCTCTAATATAGATGACAAAATATCCTCCATACAAAACTCTACACCATCAGCGAAAATTCTTGCCAGAGCGAAAGTCTTCAGAAGGCATCAATAGTAATCTCTCAATATCAAGTGATATTGAGATCTACATTCCTAGTCATGCCTTCCCAAGACTTTCATTGCGGCAAGAATTTCTGTTGATGACAAGATATGTGCCATGCAAAAGTCTACATCATCAGCAGAAATTATTGCCGGTCTGGAAGTCTTTAGAAGGCATGATTAGCAATCTCTCAATATCACCGTAGAGAAAGTCTTGGGAAGGCATGACTAGGAATCTCTCAATATCATTTGATATTGAGAGATTACTATTGTGACTTCTGAAGAATTTTGCTCTGACAAGAATTTATGCTAACAGTGTAGACTTTTGCATGACGGATATCTTGTCATCTATATTGGAAAAGAGCGATCAGCAGAAAGGCTGAGAGATTGAGCTCGTTTGATGTGTCCACTAACTCGGGCAAAGTTTTTTGATAGGGTAATGAGCCTGGAGTTACGTAATGTTTGACAGGATTGGTAGAGTCAGTTTAGATCAAACGTTACATAACTCCTTGCTTATTAATTTATCAAATCCCTTGAAGGTTGGTTGAGAAAACTGCATTGAGCAACGCTCGATAAAAGTAAGTTATTCAATGGTTGGGACTACATCTTGAATGTGCATCAACACATTTTGACCTCAAACAAACACAGCGACCCTGCATGCATCCTTAAAGGCTTTTGAAAAAAGTATTCTAAAGGCCTTCTACAATGCCACAACTTCGAAGGATAAAGTATTCTTGATAGAGCTCACAAGACCAGGAACTCTATACCAACTTAAAAGACGGCAATGACAAGCTTGGCTACCAAATCAAAAAGCTGGAGGCAAGCTTGAAAATTATCGAGATTCACATACTACAGTAAGCCTCTAATCTTCTCCAAGATATGTTGAAAGAATGCTAAGCCAAGAAAATAGAATCAATTAATCCATATTGCTAAGGAAGTAATGACACTCAATCTGTCTTTAAATCTTGTTTGTGGATTCGATCAGGTCAACAGTAGTGAACCTAATCGAAACTACAAACAAGAAGGCATGGGATGCAATTTAAAATTCAGAAATTGTCGTCTTCGCTTAGATTCCTTATTTTAACTCCAGTTGCTGTTGGCGCAATTTTTCTATACTTACTGTACATTATTTGAACCCTCGATGCCCGTAAGGATGCTTTCTTGGTCTTCTACTATTTTCTATCTAAATGATAATTCCGACCACACTATCTAGTCGCATCTTCCTAGCAAAGTGTCCATCTACATTATTTTTCTTTTAGAGAAATAAATCGAATTTACATTATCGGATACACTTTCATATTTGCACTTGATTCAGATTTCTCATGTTTTAAGATAATTTCATCAACCAGATTCACTAGAAGTTCCTTGCTACCCTATGTCTCTTCTTCAATTAGCTTTCAGATGATATAGTCTTTCATCAACTCCCCTTTCCCTCGCAGACATTCTCCTTCAGATCCTTCTGGCATATAATCATCTTCTCGAATAACCCTTCCATATAAATTTAGGCCATGTAAATTTCTATTGATTTTCGGTTCTTGTTTGATGCAGTGCGAGGCTTTGAAGGCCTTCTCAGAGTCCAATGCACACTTAAAGTTAAGTCCAATAGCTATTGGATCGCTGCAATGACACCAAATATTAATCCCTTCTTAAAACTTGACACGCATAAACATGAGCAACAACCATCAGTAATTCATAACAGGGTATCTGCACCATATTCATGGGGGCCTCGACCTTATCAATTCAAACCCATCAAACTTAACTGTACAATGCAAGATCTTGTTTGAATGATCAGTACCTATCACAAAAATATTGTACTTTGTATGTGTTGTCCCGATGACCTTCAGTAATACTTAACTCCCGTACATGATAGTGGATCCATCCATCTGCACACACCTTATTCTTCTTAGCCCATCTATGACTTAAATTGAATAAACAGATGACTAAAGATGGGCTATTTGTTACGACAGATGATCAATCTGTTGCAACATATGACATATCTATTGAAAAAATCAAACAGATATATCCATCTGTTGCAACTGATCAATATGTTGTAAGTTATCTAACAGATGGAATATATTTTGCAACAAATTACCCATTTGTAAGATTTATTTTAAAGCAATTTTCTTTTCTTTTCGAAATACAATAAAAGATAAAATGTTGTATTTGGGTACATTTTTTAATTTACATATTTGAAAAGTCACTAGTTTTACTTAATTAAGGGATATAAACAGTCGTGGCTTTTTAACTAACCCCTACGAATTCAATCATTTATAAATAGGTCCCTCCTTACTCGTTTATTCTACTACACTTATAAATATGACTGATCCAGATTCGTACAAGAAGATTCATAAGAGTCCTTGCGAAAACTTCAAAGGCAGTTTGATGAACTCCGGAAGGATCTGATCGACTTCAGAACAAGGCTGAGGAGGGCCCTACTGTTGCCGGATGAAAATTATTCGGTTGACAATAATAGTAGTAGTAGTAGTAGTAGTAGTAGTAGTAGTAGTAGTAGTAGTAATAATAATAATAATAATAATAATAATAATAATAATAATAATAATAATAGTAATAGTAATAGTAATAGTAATAGTAATAGTAATAATAATTAGGTTATGTTTTTTCTTTTAGCGTATGTATTTTCCTCCTTTTGTATATCGGATCTACCCAAGGGATTCAAAAATCTATGCTTGGTGGTCGGCTTTGAATTTTTAATTCTTATCTAATATTTAATTATCATTCTATTTATTCCTTATTCTAAACATGTCGACGGTTGGTGGTAAGAATTGAGCATTTGTGGCAACAGAGGTTAATTTGATGCGACAGATGGATCATATGTTGCAACAGGCGCTTATTAATAAAAAGGGTTATTATTGCTATTGAGAGGGTGAAAAGACATGAATTTTCGATTATTTAATATAAAAATGGTTCTTGAATAAATAATAAGGAAATAAATGATAAACACAATTTATTACCGTAAAAAAATGGTTATTTAACTTTAATAACTGATCATGTCATTTTATCATTTTTGTTTTTAAATTTATTTTTTAAAATTATTTATTTATTATACAATAAAAAAAAGTCACCATATTGGATTGATTAACTTATATGATGATTGTTAAGAAAAAAGGTGAACAGTCGTGTCTTTTTGTTTAAAACACATTCAACAATGTTGCTGATGCATCAAAGTCCCCAACTGTTGGGACTGATGTATCACCTATTAGAAGAAATAAAAAAAACTATTAAAATAGTTGATCGATTTATTGCAACAGATGGTTTATCTGATGCAACAAATATACAATCTGATGCTAGAACTCAATAAAAATGGTTATTATTTTATTAAAGAAACGATTATTGAAAAAGTATTTTTTAAATTTATATAATAAAAAAGTCAGAAAATTTGGGTTAATGATATGATGATAATTTTTTTAAAAAAAATTATATGTTGCAACAGATAGATTATCTGATGTAACAGGTTTTCTATTTGTTGCAACAGATGAGTTATCTGATGCAACATATATAAAATCTGTTGTCACAACTCAATAAAAATGGTTCTTGGAAAGAACTAATTAATAATAATAATTTGAAAAGTCATGACTTATCAAAATATTTCTTAATTTAAT
>NC_061111.1:15783032-15791356 GCF_002878395.1 Capsicum annuum
CCTGAAGATTTAGCCAATAGGAAGGATTCACAAAAAAGGCCAATCACTGAAGGGGAGGTCGAGGAATTTTGGAGGCGTATGCAACTGAAGACTACTCAATTCTCAATCATTTAGAGAAGACTCCAACTCATATTTCTATTTTGGTATTATTAATGAGTTCACAATACCACCGATAAGCTTTATTAAAGGTCTTGGATAAATCGTATGTTCTTATAGGCACGAGTGTCGATAATCTAGCTGTGATGATAGGAAATATTATGGGAATTCATCACATATACTTCAGTGAAGAAGAGTTTCCGTTTGAGGGAGTAATGCATAACAAAGCCTTGCATGTCACTGTCGTCTTTTGGGACTATGTGATTAACCGGGTATTGATGATAGCAGATTTGGTTTAAATATTTGTCCTCTATCCACATTAGTTCAAATAGGCTATGCTTTGGTAAAAATTCTCCAAAGCTACATAAATGTGTGGGCATTTGATAGGGGGCAGAGAGATACCATAGGTGAAATCGATCTGTACATCCAGATGGGACCTGCTAAATTTAAGGCTAAATTTTATGTTATGGATATCCATCCTAGTTACAACCAGATCTTGGGAAGACTATGGATCCATGGTACAAAGAAAGTTTCATCTACCCTTCATTAGTTATTGAAGTTTATCTGGGAGGATCGTGAAATAGTTATTCAAGGGGAAGGGAGCCATGCAAATCATCCCAATAGTTGTGTGCCGATGATTGAAGATATCTTAAAGGGTGTTAGTTTCTATATTATAGAAATTGTGAGTGCTATACAGAAAGATTTGATGCCCAAAGCTCCAATGCCTTCTGTCTACAAAATAATTATGACTGTGATATTAAGAAGTCATTTCGAGCCTGGTCAGGGCTTGGGAAAGGATTTGGAAGGAATTATTGGGCCCATTATGGTCCCAGAAAAAGCATCTAGGTATGTCTTAGGATACAAACCAACAGAGAAGGATGATATTGAGAATAAGTCAAAGACGAGTCTGTCTAGGCCTTTGCCGCTCCTGTACCAGTCATTTCCCATGCGTGAGATGCCAAATGATGATGGTCTTAGGGATGGGATAGGAAATCTATTTGAAGGATGCAATGCTGTACCAGATAATTTCTCGAAGTCTAGTGGGGTGAGGAAGGTTGCACCAGGAGAGGCTTTGCAAAACTGGACCTCCACTCCACTCATAACTTATCACCTATCATGGTAGATAAAAGGGCAATTGTTAGTAGTTTTTAAAATTGGTGATGATCCGAAGGAGGCCCCATGATCCACCCTTTGTGTCTCAAACTTCTTTTTCGTATTTTACTACTTTAAAAAAGGCATGGGCCCGTATTTGCACTGGTCATGAGCCATAGTTTGTACTTATTTCCCAAATTTCAATGAAAAGACCTCCCTTTATTTTAAAAATTATTTTGAAACACCATTACATTAGTATATTTTATTATTATCTTGTTATTATCTAACTTGGTTTGTTTGTTTATTACAGTACAGTAACTTAAAACCTGCCAATATCATATCATGTCAAAGATTAGATGAACAAAATGACGGGAATGATGATGATTGGAAAGAAGGTGAAGAGGAGCGATTAGTGGAATATATAGAGGAGTATGAGAACCGGGAGAAGCCTAACCTAGAGAAAACTAAAACAGTCTACTTGGGTGATCATGATGAAATAAAAAAAACAAGTGTTAGTGTTCACTTAGCAGAAGCATAAAAAGAGAACTCATTCACTTGTTGTGGGGGTACATTGATGTGTTTGCTTGGTCCTACGATGATATGCCGAGATTGAGCACCAGCATTGTGGCACATAAGTTACCAATAAATCCTGAGTTTGATCCAATCAAGCAATAAATGCAGAAATTCAAGCCGAACTTAAGTCTGAAGATCAAGGAATAAGTGACAAAGCAAATTCAGTCTAAGGTTTTAGAGGTCACAAAATATCCGATATGGCTAGCCAACATTGTCCCAGTGCTGAAGAAGGATGACAAGATTCGAATTTGTATTGACTATTAGAGACTTGAATAGAGGCAGTCCTAAAGATAATTTTCCGCTGCCCAATATCCACATGCTCATTGATAATTATGCAACGCATGAAATGTAGTCTTTCATGGGTTGTTTCGCCGGGTATCATCAGATATTGATGGATGAGAAAGATGCAGAGAAGACAACTTTCATCTCGCCTTGGGGTGTTTATCATTACAGGGTAATGCCGTTTGGTCTTAAGTATGCGGGTGCAACATACATGAGGGCTATGATGATAATTTTTCATGATATGATTCATAAAGAGATTTAAGTGTACGTGGATGATGTAATTATCAAATCCCGTGAGAGTTTGGATCATCTGACCCATCTGGAAAAAATTCTTCAACAGATTAAGAAAGTATAATTTGAAGTTGAATCCTGCTAAGTGTGCTTTTGGTGTGCCAGCTGGGAAGTTACTGGGTTTCATAGTCAGCAAAAGGGGCATCGAGCCAGACCCGTCTAAGATCAAGATAGTTTAAGATTTGCCACCGCCAAGGATTAAGAAAGAGGCTATGAGTTTCTTGGGTTGTTTGAATTACATTAGCAGGTTCATTGCTCAGCCGACAATCATATGTGAACTATTTCTTAAGATGTTGAAGAAAGATGCATTGAATGAGTGGATAGAAGAATACCAGAAAGCTTTTGATAGAATCAAGGAGTATCTGTCAGCTCCACCTATTGTGGTTACACCAAGGGAAGGAAGTCCATTGTTGCTTTACCTGTCAGTCTCTGAAAATATTTTTGGGTGTGTTCTCGGGCAACATGATGAGACCGGTAAGAAAGAGAAAGCCATTTACTACTTGAGTAAAAATTTTACGCCGTACGAGGCTCATTATACTCTTGTAGAAAGGACGTATTGTGCCTTGACTTGGGCCGCACAAAAGTAGAGGCATTATCTATCATCATACACAACATACCTCATTTCCAGAATGGATATATTAAAGTATATATTCAAGAAAACCATGCCTACGGGAAATCTAGCCAAGTGGCAAATGTTGCTTCGTGAGTTCGACATTGTGTATGTGACTCAAAAGGCAATTAAGGGGAAAGACTTAGAAGATAATTTAGAAGAGAATCCGGTTGACTACGAATATTAGCCTCTTCAAACTTACTTCCTAGAGGAGGATATTTTATTCGTGGGAGAAGACATCGCAGAAAGTTACCCCGGATGGAGGTTGTTCTTTGATGGAGTGGTCAACTTTAAAGGTTCAGGAATCGGAGCAGTTTTGGTATCTGAAATAGGACAACACTATCCAGTAACCGCTAAGTTGCATTTCCTGTGCACCAATAACATGGCCAAAAATGAAGCTTGCATCCTAGGACTCAAATTGGCACTTGATAGAGGTATTCATGAATTGCTAGTCATCAGAGACTCAGATTTGCTGATTCATCAAGTACGAGGAGAATGGACGGTAAAGAACTCCAAGATTACTCCTTGTGTAGAGTTGGTGTAAGAATTATGTGGTAGATTCAAGGAAGTTGACTTCAGATATATCCCAAGGATACAAAATGAGTTTGCTGATGCTTTGGCCACTATATCCTCCATGATTCATCACCTAGATTAGAGTTATATCGATCCTTTACAAATAAGCTTGAAAGAGCATCCTACACATTGTGCACATGTCAAAGAGAAGCCTGACGAAAAGCTATGGTACTATGATATTAAAAGGTATCTAGAATCTGGAATATATCTTAAAGAGGATAGCAATAATCAAAAGAAGACAATCCAGCGTTTGACAAAGAATTATTTTCCAAGTGGGGAATCCTTTTTAGGAGGACTCCAGACTTAGGATTCTTAAGATGTGTCGGCGCTGCGGAAGCCAATAAATTAATAAAAGAAGTACACACTGGAGTTTGTGGGCCCCACATAAATGGGTTTGCCCTTTCCAAAAAGATCATGAGAACCAGTTACTTCTGGATGACTATGGAAAATAATTGTAGTAAGTGTGTGCAGAAGTGTCCAAAATGTTAGATACATGAAGATTTGATTCGAATGCCTCCACATGAGCTTTATGTGATGAGTTCACCTTGGTCTTTCATAGCTTGGGGTATGGATGTTATTGGACCAATAGAGCCATCAACGTCGAATGGGCATAGATTCATTTTGGTAGCTATTGATTACTTTACTAAGTGGGTCAAAGCTGCTTCCTACAGAGCCGTCACCAAGAAAGTGGTTGCAGATTTTGTAAGAAATAACTTAATTTGCTGATTTGGAGTGCCAGAATCAATCATTACTGATAACGGGGTAAGATTGAACAATCACTTAGTGAATGAGATTTGTGATTAGTTCAAAATTATTCATCGCAACTCGACTGCATATCGTTCACAGATGAATGAAGCCGTGGAAGCTGCCAATAAAACATCAAGAAGATCTTGAGAAAGATGGTCGAAAATAATAGATCATGGCATGAGATGTTTCCTTATGCTTTACTAGGGTATCAGACGATAGTTCAAAATTTCACCGGGGCAACTCCCTATCTACTTGTTTATGGGAATAAAGTTGTGATACTTGCTGAGGTTGAGATACCTTCCTTAAGGATTATTTAGGGCATTGGACTAAGTAACGAAGAACGGGTTTGAGTTGGCTATGAACAACTCATGTTGATTGACGAAAAGAAAATGGTTGCTGTATGTCATGGTCAGTTGTACCAGCACATGATGATCCGTGCCTTCAACAAAAAATTGAGAGCTAGAACATTTCAAGTTGGGCAATTGGTTCTCAAACGGATATTCCCTCACTAAGAAGAGTACAAAGGCAAGTTTGCTCTAAATTTGCAAGGACCATACATAATTTGCAAGGTACTATCTGGAGGAGCTCTGATCTTGTCTGAGATGGATGGTCAAGAGTGGACCAAACCAATCAATTCTGATACGGTAAAGAGATACTATGTTTTAAAGATGGTTTAGCTTTTATTTCCTTTGTTTGTAATAGCCTTTATGATAGTATTTCTTTTATGATGTGTAATTGCCTAGAACCCCTTATTTTTATGTACGAACTACGTTTAACTTGAATTCCCAAGAAAGGGATACGTAGGCGGCCTAGGTCCGCTTTGGTTAACCCATTAGATTTTCTCTATGTTTATAGCATAGTCTTAAACTATGTTTGACCTGATTCCTGCTCTAACGGGATACGTAGGCGCCCCAATGGCTCGGTCATATAACCCTAGGAAATGGAAACTAGGGCAGAATTTTTGAGAAGGAATCTCAAAAATTCACAAGAGGAAGAACATCATCCAACAAAAAAAAAGGAGACCAACAAAGGCTTCGGAACCTCTCGAGTTGATATCATCTCAGACAACTTTAAACTGGGGAAGAAATTTTGAGGAGGTCCTCAAAATTTTCACTAATATATTGGAATATATTTTAAATCCCCAGCACCAGAGGTCAAAGTCAAGTTTTGGATTTCTTTAGCAGGATTTGATTCACACTCTTTATTTTACTTTTCCAAAGTTGTGATTCGATGACACTCATAAAATTTTCTCGTGCAAAATGGGGTAAAAAATTTTGTTCATGTTTATGGGACTTTACTTTTCAGCTCAGGACCCTCCTGAATAATGGGATTTTACTTTTCGCTCAGGACCCTCCTGAAGAATGGAAATTTATTTTACGCTCAGGACCCTCCTGAAGAATGGAAATTTATTTTATGCTCAGGACCCTCTTGAAGAATGAGAATTTATTTTATGCTCAGGACCCTCCTGAAGAATGGGATGTTATTTTTCTATTTCACTATTAACTTTGAGTCTAGGATCCCGCCTGAAGAACAGGGTGAAAAACAAAGAAAGTCCAAGAGCCCGCCTGAAGAACTGGGTGAAGAAAAAGAAAATCCAGGAGCCCACCCAAAGAACTGGGTGAAGAAAAAAGTAAGTCCAGGAGCCCGCCCGAAGAACAGGGTGAAGAAAAAAGTAAGTCCAGGAGCCCGCCTGAAGAACAGGGTGAAGAAATAAAAAGTTAGAAGTCCTCCTGAAAAATAGGGTGAAGAAATAACAAGCTAGGAGCCTGCCTGAACAACAGCGTGAAGAAGTAACAAGTCAGGAGCCCGCCTGAAGAATAGGGTGAAGTTTCTCAAGTTCAAGTTAGAGAAAATTCTGAAAAATGAGTCAATTGTCGAGTTCCTCTCCAATGCCATGAGCCAACATGAAGGAACATTTGAAATTTCAAGTCCAATTGAAAATAACGACTATCTCATCACTTGAGAAGTCATGAAGATTCAAGTCAAAATTTTAGAAAGTTGCATAGATAGGATCTTTTACTTGTATCTTCTTTTCTATTTTTGTTTGAATGTAAAAGCAGAAGTTGTGAATCAAAAACTCAACAGATCCTTACTCAACCTCTAACTCATTCTCTCACTATTTTACCATTGAACTACACGTGACGTTATTTCCTTAATGTAGGCCGTCCAAAACTAGGACTCGGTCACATATTTTATTTTATCCTCACTTTTTGAATAATCAGAGGATCAAAAATCATATTTTTGTCTACTGCTTTGTATGAAAACTTTTTGAGATTTCAAACAATGAGGGGTAAAATGTAGACACGTGATTTTTGAGCCTCACCGAGTCTTAATTTATTTGTCGGCATTAAATATATATATATTTTTTTATCCAATATTTATTTTAGTTTTTATTTAATTTTTAATAATTTTAGTTGAAAATAAATAAAAATAATGAGTAAAGTTATTTTTTGGAATATTTTATTTTTATTTGTATTGTTATCATTGTTTTTAAATAATATGGAAATTCAAAAAATATATATTTTCTTTTTAATTTTAATAAATAGGCTAGTAGTTTTATTATTCTCTTAATTATATTTATTTGACTTTTTATAAATTTTTATTATATTTTGAAATATAAAAATTAATTAATTAATATTCTTTTATTATATTATATTATTATTTATTTTATATTTTAATTTATTAAATAAAAAAAAGTTATTATCCTAATATAACTACCCAACCTTCCCCCATCCTATCTTGACTCAACCTCTCCCCTTTTTCAGCATAACTTCCTCAACTCCTTCACGAATAAAAACTACGTACACTACATCAGACACTGGGGGAAGATGTACTTTGACACACAAAGACTGAAAAAATAAAGATCAGACACTGATAAAAAAAGACAGAAGATACACACACGGACAGAACAACAAAAAATTGAGAAAAGAAGAAATAGAGAGAAAACAAAAAATAGGGAGAAAGCAACAGGAAGAAAAAGAAAAGCTGTAACAGAAAGAAGGAAAAAGATTAGAGGGAAAAGAAAGGAAAAGAGTCTAGGTTAGGAGTTTTGAGTTTCGGTTTGAGTTTTCGAGATGATGATATTCTTATTTTATATTCAGTTTGGTCTGTCATACAGTTTCTTACTCGATTCCTGAATTATTATTTTTATAAGTTACATGTTAAATCAAAGCAAGAATGAAGTTATCTCAACATTTTCTTATATTATTTAGTACGTGTATTGTTTATTTATATGACGTTTTGCCCTACATCTTAATTTGTAATTATTTCTTGTATTGGATGAACGTTAATTGAATTTGTTTTGAACATTAGATGAGATATTTTCAAAAGTTAAATGTGTTAAAGAATGTAAATGTGAATAACCTTGTTGTTACTTATTGCATTTGATTAACATGCAAATTAGAGTCTAGTTGTCTTCTAAACCATAAAAGTTATGTTTGGATAAAAATGAAGTTTCGAATGCTGTTATTTGAGAATCATTAAGTTTGAATTATTATTATTATTATTGTTACTATTATATTATTATTATTATTGTTATTATTTAGTAAAAATAAAGAAGAGATAAAAATTGGAAAGGTACTAGTACTGGATATTTGATTTTTTTTTTCTTTTAGTATTAAGGGATCATGTGTTTATTCCTATTATGTAGTAAAAATAGGAAGGAGTTTTACTGTTATTAGAGATCGATCAAGTTAGCCTTAATTATTTAAGGGAATAAAATATTATTTAAATATTTAAAAATAAAAAAAAGGAATTAAATCATGAAGTTCAACATTTAAAAATAAATAAATAAATAAATGGGCTAATCCAAAATGTGGACGGTCAAAATCTACTTTTCATTATTATTATTATTATTATTATTATTAAAAAAATATAAAAGTCCATCGAGTCCATTTCCAAAATAAATTCCTATCAAATCCAATTTTGCAATTTCTTTATGTTCCGTATGCATGTATTCCAAGATTTTTTTATTTTTTATTTTAAATTTAGCTTTCTTTGCGTGATGTTTTTTCTTTAAGTCTCAAATCTCCTTTTACAATATTTAGTTGAGATATTTATC
>NC_061111.1:15794356-15810410 GCF_002878395.1 Capsicum annuum
TAATAATTTGAAAAGTCATGACTTATCAAAATATTTCTTAATTTAATCAAGTCATAACTTTTCTCAGTAATCAAAAATGTAATTAATAAATGAAGGTGAACAGTTAGATTATATGTTGCAACAAATATATTATCTGGTGCACTATATTTTTCTATTTGTTGCAACAGATGATATATTTATTGTCACAGATGAGTTATCTGATGCAACAAATATAGAATCTGTTGTCATAACTCAATAAAAACTATTCTTGGAAAGAACTAATTAATAATAATAATCTGAAAAGTCATGAATTATTACTATATTTTTTAATTTAATTAAGTCATAACTTTTCACTGTAGTAAAAAATGTAATTAATAAATGGAGATGAACAGTTAGATTATATGTTGCAACTGACAGATTATCTGATGTAACAGGTTTTCTATTTGTTGCAACAGATGATATATCTGTTGTCACAGATGAGTTATCTAATGCAGCAGAATGTCAGATATAGAATTTATTGTCACAAATCAATAAAAACGGTTCTTAGAAAGAACTAATTAATAATAATAATATGAAAAGTCATGACTTATCACAATATTTCTTCATTTAATTAAGTCATAACTTTTCACAGTAATCAAAAATGTAATTAATAAATGGAGGTGAACAGTTGCGCCTTTTTGTTACTCATTCAAATTCAATCCTCTATAAATAGGTCCCTCTTTACTCAATCGTTCATTCAACTACGCTTTATTTATTTATTGCATCTTGTCTTTCATATTATACTTTCCACCACTTTCTCTTCTCTGACTCAGATAAGTTTTTTCTTGTCAATTTGTAGTATGCATTGTATTACGTTCGAATATTCTTTTTTTTTACTTTTGTTTTTACATTTTTTGTCAATTCATATGTGTTCTAGATATGGCTGATCCAATGTGGGACGTTGCTTTTCTGCAAGACGTCGTGAATGAACTTCGGATGCAGGTTCATGACCTGCAATGGAAACTGGGAGCAGCTAGAGCAAGGATGCTCCGTGACATCCGTAGGCTGAAGAGGGTCTTGCTGCTACCGGTTGAAGATTGGCCGGCTGAAAATAATAATAATAATAATAATAATAATAATAATAATAATTAGATTATTTTTTTCTTTTAGTCTATGTATATATATATTTTTTGTTTTTGTTTAATAAAAAATTATGTTTGATCAACTTTGACGTTTTAATTCATATTTAATTTTCATTTTTTCTATTATCTTCTCAACAAACGTGTCGACGATTGGACGTGAGGAATAATTTTGAATCCAGTAGCAATAGCAAGAGTTGAAACATATTAGTTATCTGTTGGGTTTGTGGCAGGGGCTGATTTGTGTTGTTCCAAACAGATTACTCATTTATTGCAACAGATAAGCAGTCTGATGCGATAGATAATCAGTTTGATGCAACAGATAACTAGTCTGTTTCAACAGATAACTAGTCTGTTGCAAGCTTCGACATTTGAATTTATACTCCCTCCGTCTCAAATTACCCATCTCAAATTGAGATAACACATTGATTAAAAAAATAATTAATAACATCATAGTTTACCATAATACTCCTATTAAATAATGTTTACATTTTAATTTGAAGAAGAAGTAATTAATGCAAAGGGTAAAATATGGAAATTTTTTTATCTTTTCTTGATTAATGAAAAAAGACAAGTAAAATGAGAAATCAAATTAGAAAATTTGAGATGGGTAACTTGAGACGGAGGGAGTATATAATTTTCATTCTGTCTATTATCTTCTCAACAAACATGTCGACGATTGGACGTAAGGAATAATTTTAAATTCAGTAGCAATAGCAAGAGTTGAAATATATTGGTTATCTGTTAGGTTTGTGGCAGGGGCTGATTTGTGTTGTTCCAAACAGATTAATCATCTGTTGCAACAGATTACTCATATGATGCAACAGATAATCAGCCTGAAGCAACAGATAATTAGTCTGATACAACAGATGACTAATCTATTGCAATAGATTACCCATTTGTTCGATTCATGTTACAAGCACTATAGAAGCATAAATATGAATCCAACATATGAGTCTTCCTTTGCAACGAATTACTCATCTGATGCACCAGATGAGTGATCTACTTAAATTGTGGGCACTTATATTGGATTCCTGATCGGGTTCTATCCACTGTTGGAAAAAATGATAGTAACTGTGTACCTAGATGACAAATTTGAATTAAAATCATGATTTTACTTACCAAAGTCAGCTATGAAGTAATGTCAAAGTGGAAAGTGATGTAGGAAACAAAATTTGATCTAAAAAATTGTTCAGATACCAGCAGTAGCTGTAACAACAACAACAACAATGGTCGACAAGAAGAAGATGAAGATAATAATAAAGTAGAAGATGATGATAATGAAGCAGAAGATGATGAATAAAGCAACAACAATAATGAACAACAATAATCGTGAAGAGAGAAAAAACAACGGATGAGAAGAGAGAGAAACGCGCCTTTTTTTCCTCCATTTCTTTTTATATTAACTAACATTTGGATCAAAGTGTAAATTAAAAAACTTGTGGGTTATTTTCAAACTTTTCCAACTTTCTTAATCCATAATAAAGTAATTGTCACCTCCACTCAATTATTAAGACTTGTGTCACTTACACCTCATTTTAAAACTCTTTTGTCACCTACAGCCCAAAGCCCAAGTTACTTTGTCTTCTTTCTTTCTATATGGACCTTTGCTATTATTAATTTTTTTCTTATAATTTTAATTATTTAATTAACTATTTAAAAAAAATAACACTTGGAAGTAGGGCAAGGGAATTAGGGAGGAGATTACAAATCAAAAAAATAAATATTTACCAACAAAGTGGGGTTTAGGTAGTTAATCAATTGAACCATTCAGATTCTCATATTGTTTAACTAATCGATAAATCATTTTTAGAATCTTCCATTATAATGTTTTGTTTCTCATGCTTATATATTATTTAATCAAGTCAATTGCAAAATATAAACGTTAAATATTCTTTAATTATTTTATTTATTAAGCTACTTGTACTTCATACTTTATGAGGTATAAGATCAAAAAGATTTAATTTTTTCCATTGTTACTCACAAGACTAAAAGCTTTAATTTGACTATCTTTTGTTAATTTTTTAATCATAATTAATTATTTAATTAATTTTTATAAACAAAATTAGCCTTAACAAAATTAATATTTTATATGAACTTTTATTTAACGTAGTTTAAGATAAAAAATATATATTTTGACCGTGAAGAATTTTTTTCTGTTGCATGGATAATTCATCACTTCTTTTCTTCTTTCTTAGTATTTACCTTTAATAATTTATTTTCAATAAGAAAGAGTTTTGTATAAATATCATGGATATAAAGAAGAGGAAAAAAAAAAAAAGAGGGGCTAAATTTTAGTTATTGTATGAGGTTAGTTTCTGATGTATTTCTTAATTATCTTTTATAAATTAAATAATTTTTTGTGGACAATTTTATCCATTGCTTTTGAAAATATTAAACATATTTCATATACTGAAAATTAAAATTATTGATAAAGTTGAAAATGAAGATACTGATATGAATTAAGATCAAATTATTTTTAAAATCTCTTTTCTGGTCAATTGAGAATCAATATTTTTAATCATCAACTATAGAGAGAGAATCAATTGATTCTAGATTTTCACTTTGATGAGTCTAATTTTTTTCTTAATTTAGTATGAAATTACGCTTAAAGCACCACATTTAACTAGCATGAATTCTTGTCACGTGAAATTATAAATAAAAACATATATTTTCCATCACACTTAAGAAGATTTGAGTAAATTAATTGATCCACTTGATGACTTTCGTCTTCATCTTCCTAATTACAAAGATGAACTTGAATTGAGAAATTAGAAAAGAAATTAATTATATGCTCATAAATTAGTTTACTAATATTTTTCAATTTTTATGATGTTTGCAAGTTTTATATATATATATATATATATTAAATTATGTTATTCATAAAATATCAAATTACTTGAGTTTGGGTACGGGCTTAGCACTGGTCTTATAAAACTAGACCATATATAAGGGAGAACATATCATTTTTATAGTCCTCAAATGACAATATCTTGTCTATTTTATCCTTAATTAAGTTATAATGATCTTTCGAGATCTCATCCATTTTAGTAAATTTAAACAATTACATGAACATTTAAAATGCTATACAAAAATGAAGAGTCATAAAGAAGTGGAAAGTGACACTATAAAATATCTATTTATCCAACTAAATTTAAAATTAATTCAAAATTTTATTTTCGTCTTTTATGTGAGATAATAGTAATTTAATTTTAAAAAAATACTTTTTTAATCCTCACAAGAAATTTGTGAAGCTTTAATAAACTTGTAAGGACTCATTGAAGAAACATCTAAAAAAAGTATTTTATTGAGTCTAACTTTTAATTATTTAATTTATCATAAATCATACAATAGTTTGTAGCATCAAATATTATATTATTTTTTAAAAAAATGAATTACCCAATGTAAATTTTAATTTGAGAAAAAATAATGAAATTAATTATACATAAGGTAAAAATCAATTTAGATCGTTGAAGGCTTTCATTCAAAAACTTCCAGTAAAATAAAAAGACAAAAAAATTTCGTGTATGCATTTGTTTGAAAATTAAAAGAAAGACTAAAATATACCATAAAAAAAAAAAATTAACTTATAAAAGTTTTTACTCCCACCTTTTTAATTTATTTGTTCGATTTTGACTCAACACAATGTTAAAAAAATGTAATGAATATTTTTAGATTTTATGGTCTTAAACTAAAAATATATAGAAAGGACCAAAATATTTGTTGATCTTTTTGTCTTAAAAATCCCAGGTGGAAAACTAAAATTAGCCCTAGAAAAGAGATATTTTTCTAAAACGAACTAAAAAAAATAGGACAAACATTGAAACATATATATAATTTAACATTTTAAAAGTATTAAAAAATAATCAAACTAGACCGTTAACTAATATAATGATACAAAATAAACAAATAGCAAAATAGCAAGTTAAAAAAAATTACAAATATAAATATTAATGTAGCTTGGGCCCAGACATAGCACGGGCTAAACGACACTAGTGTATAAAATATATACAAAAAATATATAGAAAGTGTATAAAAATTAAATTATTGTTGTATAAAATATGTAAAAAAAATGTACAATTATTGTATAAATTGTATATCAAAACAGTATAATATTTATATAGAATATTTATGTTTATAAGAGATGTATAGAAACTGTATAGTATGTGTGTAGAAATGGTAAAGAACAATTTAAATCTCGTGATCATTTTCGTAAAAATAATTTAATTTGATGTGTTGTTCTGTCTTTTCCTCTTATTTAAAAAGTAATAGATGTAAGATAATAACGTCTCTCTAGGTTTGTGATTTTATGTAATTTATTTAAAAAATATTGGTCTACGTTTGAGCCTATGGCCACTCTATGACTAGTCGGCCCAAACTATTGTCGTCCAATGCAATTGGGCTACTTCAGCCCTCATCTTCCTTTTTGGGACACTTTAACCATTTCCAATGTTTTTCTAATTTTGGTCATCGACCTTTTCTTTTAAATGTTTCAATTTTTTTTTTTGCTACAAATTTTTTGACTAAAAGACCTGCTTCTTTTTGTTTAAAAATAATAATTAAGTACAATTATATAAAATTTATATAATTGTTGTATTGAATATGTATCAATATAAGATATATTTATAGAAACTAGATAGAATGTGTATAAAAATTATATAGTTATTATATATAGAGAGAGACTATATAGTTATTGAATAAAATACATATCTGAATAGTAATAGCAGCTTAAGGTTGTATAGAAAGAGTATAGAAATGACATAATTATTGTATAAAATATGCATCCCTCTCTCTCTCTAACTTTTATTTCTCTTTCTTCTTTTCTTTTCTTCTTTGATTTTTTTTTTGTTTTCTTTTTTGTACTTATTTTTATATTTTTTGTATTTTAGAAAAATATGACTATTCGAGCATAAGTCGTGGATGATAACGTAAATACCACAATTATTTATTGTATTTGTAATCACACAGTCATTTATATTTTTGTATTCATTGATACAACTGTATTTGCAAATTTATTTTAAAGCTCACTCTTGTATTTGTATTTTGTAGTTCGCATTTATATTTGTATTTTATAATTCGCACTTGTATTTGTATTTGTTAGTTTGCACCATCATTTATATTTTATATAATTCGCACTTGTATTTTAAAAACTATTTTGTATTTGTATTTTATAATTGACTGTATATTATATTGAATTATATTTGTATTGTGATTTTATTGTGTTTGTATACTTAGATTATATTTATATTTGTACTCTATTTTCATCGATGTCGTTTTATTTCTAAAGAATTATTTTGTATTTGTATTTTTAAGTTGATTGAATATTGCATTTAGCCGTGATTATGTACAATTTATCATTTATATTTGTATACAAACAAGTAAATGCATTAACTGTATTTTTTGATTTTTTAATATATAAATATGTAATGTATCATTTGATACAAATGTACCATTTTGTAATTGTATGTCAAAATTATCATTCGTATTTGTAAATAAACAAATATTACTTGATACAGATACAATTACAAACAAATGATTTTACAAATACAAATACAATATATAATTGTATATATTGTATTTGTATAAAAAAAAATTAATTGTATTTATTTATATCAATAAATACAGACAAGTATTTGTAGAAAGAAAATCAATTGTTCCTTTTCAATAATTAAAAAATATAAATGATAGTTCACACTTGTACTTGTATGTTATAGTTTATATTTGTATTTTATAATTCGCACTTGTATTTATATGTTATAGTTTGCATTTATATTTGTATTTTATAGTTAGCATTTATATTTGTATTTGTTAGTTCGCACAAATAAAAAGAAGGAGAAAAAAGGAAAAGGAAAAAAACAATAAAAAAAGGAGAAAAAATGAGAGAAAAAAAGGAGAATTTTTTTTTTTAAGAAAAAAAGAAAAAAATAAAGAGAAAATAAAAAAAAGAAAAAAATGATGGAAAAAGAGAAAAAAAGAGTAATAGAAAATAGAGAAAAAAAGAAAGAAAATACATGAGAAATATGCATGAATTGCAAGTGGGAGAACTAATAGGCAAGAGGAGAAGAAAAATGAGTCCATAGACCCTCTCAAGTCTTTAATTAGAAAAGGAGATAAGTGGGTCCTACAACCTTATAAAGTTAAAAAAAACAAAGTCCCTTGAACAATTGGGATATTTGTTCGACAACTGCATTAGTTGTCTCAATAATTTTGCATAATTGTTGAACAACTTCGTAAAGTTGTCGAACAACTTCGCATAGTTGTTGAACAACTTTGCGCAGTTATCGAACAACTTTGATACTTGTTGAACAACTTCGCAAAATTATCGAACAACTATCAAAGTTGTTCGACAACTGGGAGAAGTTGTTGGAACGAAAAAACTTTAAAAAAAACTCAAAAAAAAATTATCCCTTCCACCTAAATTTAAAAACTTGAAGGACCTAGCTTAATTGGGAAACTTGTTTGTCCCGGAGAGGAGGCTATAAATTATACTCCCTCCATTTCATATTGGTTAACCCCTATGGACTTGATACACCCATTAAGAAAAAATTAATTATGGATTTTATTTTATCAAATTAGTCTTATTAATTATACTTTAAAAATATAAATTTGAGTAAATACACTTTGATTAGTTATTTAATGTTAAGGGTAGTATTAGAAGAATATATTAAAATTCTCTTGATTTCATCAAAGAAATAATTAAATTGAAATAAATATTTTTAGTATGAAGATCAACTAAAATAAAATAGAGGAAGTAATTAATTAAAATTTAAATTAAATAAAATAACTAAAAGTGTATATTTGCTAAGTTATGTAGTCATTTTTTTTTAAAAAAAAAAAACATTTAATTTGTTACACGCGAATTATACAAACCTTTGAAGGACATACTATTAAAAACAACTGAAATTCTAAAAAAACCTAATGATTTTATGTGCAGCGAGATGGATTAAATTATCAGAAGGGGCACACAATTCAAAGCCTATTCTTTTATCTTGAAAAACGTGGCAGGCAACACATATATCTTTGTCAGTCCTGACTTGTGCATGGGCTTTTATAATTTGAAAGGTGATTAATTTACACAATTAAACCTTTTTCTAAAAAATAAATTTCTATAATCTATAATTTATATAATATATTAAAAATGTAAAGATTCTTAAACAAGTGATTTGAATTTTTTATCTTTCATTTTTTTTTACTATTTTCATATTTATAATATTTAAAATTTAAAATTAAAAAATTTTAAAATATATGATAAGAAAATAATATATTTTTTAAAAATAAGGAATTCTACTAATTTTGAAAGAACAAATATAATAGATTTTCTTTTAATATTGATAGTTTTGTGTCCACACAATTTACATTAACTAATTTTGAAAGAACAAATATAATAGATTTTATTTTAATATTGGTAGTTTTTTGTCCACACAATTTACATTAAACCACTCCTTTTATATGTAGAGACATTTTTAATAGGAAAAAAGAGCCCAATTCACGTGAGGAAACACACTAAGACATTGTTTCTAAGTGGTAACTCTCTCTATATATATAGCCTTTATGAAAAAAACTTGTGTAAAAGTTTATTTTAAGCATTGTTGGTTATTGATTATTTTAAGCATTGTTGCTGTTTTTTCCATTTTTTTTCTTTTGAAACTTATAACTTTTTACTATATTTCACGTGTTGTTTTTTTGTTTTTCCCTTTTGTTGTGTTTTGTATATATATATATATATATATATATATATATATATTTATATATATATATCTCTTTAAATTATTTCTTTTCTAATTATTTGATTTTGAGTTTATGTTGCAGCGAATTCATGATAAGAGTTGGTTGTGACAATTGATGATTATCGAAAGCGCTTACTAAGTACATAATACTTCAGGTTTTTCTTGCGGTTTTCTTCGTATTTTCTTCACTAATATTTAGGACTTTATTTTAAGTATCAAATTTTATGGAAAAACCTTCATCTATAATTTATAATCTACAATATATTAAAATATTAAAAGTGTGAAAACCATTAGAAAAGTTATTCGAACTTTTTGATCTTTATTAAAAGACCCTACTATGGACAAAATAGTTTTTCATCAATTAATATATTATTATCATAATAATATTAAATATTGACTATAATAAATATATGAAATAAAATGTAAAAGTTTTCTACTAATCCCTAATTTTAACGGAGGTGAGTTTTCTATTTTAGGTAAAAAAATCTCAATCCTCTATTAAAATATTATCTTTCTAAATATACCTCCAAATTTGCACGTAGGTTTTTCTTCTCTTACCTATATATAATATAATTGTTTTCTTTTAAAACCTTTATACATATATAATTTTAATTGGTGAGTCATATATATATCTATATCTATAATCTATAATCTATATTTATAATCTATAATATATTAAAAGTTTGAAGACTATTAAAAAGTGAATTGAACTTTTTGCCTTCATTAAAGCTCTCTGTAATAGACAACATCGTCATTTTTTATTTTCTTATTATAAGAAATTATATGGTAAGAGGTATTAGGAGAATTAATTTCTATAATTAAAAAACACTCCTTAAATATATAGAAGATAAATTAGATAGAGACAAGGTTACTGTCGGTATTTTTAGTATTTGGTTAGGATACTTCTCCAATTTCATTTTTTATTTTAGGTAATTCGACTATTTATTTTTGGTTGATAAAAAGGGATTTTTTTTTTTTTTATATTTTTGGCATTGTTAAGAAAATTAGTGCTAAACGAACGTTGGTTTTTTTTGTCTATGATTTTGTATTGTCAAAAATATGTGTTAAAAAAGTAAAAATATTTCCTTTAATTTTTGGTGAAATAATTTTGCAATTAATTTAAGTTTTAATTTTTTAGATTTAGTTGTATAATTTAGGTAAAAAAATTACAATATTTAATACTTCTAAATCAGTTAGAATTTTACCTTATATAAAAAAAAAGAATTTCTATAACTCTATTTAAATAATAGTTTGATCAAACTTTACTAGAAACTTAGGGTTATTTCTTCTTCATTACATCTATTTTTGTGTTTTGTTTGTGTAGTAGTGTATCATGTTTAATAGATTGTATATTTTTTATTTCCACCAAAAAGATTGTATATTTTTCTTTTTATGAACAGGAAGTATGATTAAAGCTCCTCCTTTTATGACGTCATCATTAATGTTTTGTATCTATTCGTATTCAATATTTATTTCTCTAATATGTGCAAGAAATAACGTAAAATCAACTCCTTTATGTGCATGATGGGGTTGGTCGTTAACGATAAGTCCTATGATATATGGTAAGAGAAAAATAGAAAAATCATCTCACAAGTGTTTGTTCATTGTTGAAAGCTTTTGAAAATTAAAATATGTTGCTCTTGAGGCACCCAAAAAACATGTGAAACATACAGGTTCAAAGATTATCAGTAAAGGGCTCATCATAGATGAACAAGTTAGTTACTATTTCAACTTACAATTAGACTCTTGTAATTCCTACTCCATACATATTTTCTTATTTCACAATCTTAGTTACTTCCTACTTATTTGCGCTGAACAGAAAGAAAGAAGTGAAAGATACCTTGCTCGACAACTAGTTTAAGATGTCGTAGATTCTATATAAATTGCATATGTTGTTTCAAAATCTTTAGCTTTGTCCGAAAAAAATATCAATTTTATAATTGTATGTAACTAATTGTTCTAAAAGATATTATGTTACTCGCGTGCAATATTAAATACATTAGTATAAGATCCCTAAGAGAAAATTTGAATATTCTATCACTTGTTTTTTTGTCAAATTATATTATGCGCACAAATAAATGAGTACAATATTTATTTTGAAGTCAACTGCAATTTTTATGACTTATGTAGTTTTATTGATTGACGTGAGGCACACGTGCAACACACGTTTACTATGCTAGTATATAAAATAGCGTGTATTCAGATATATTGGTATTTGACGATACATTGCTTGACATAGTAAATACTCGTACATTTTTAGATGCATGATATAAGAATTTTTTTCTTATATAAAACATATATTTGAAAATACACTACATCTGAGATGCACGACAAATGTCGTAACTTTTGAAACCTACATTATACCCTGTAATTATGATCTAACGCTCCTAGATCTATGTGGTATGCCCTTATTTATCGTATTTCTTATTGAGTAAACTTATATAATGATATTGCAAAGTTCAAAAACCCAAATATTAAAAATGTAAATATAAAATTATATTTTATAGCATATGTGTTCATGACCCGCAAAATGATGGATTCTGCTGGCTATTTTAAGTTCCATCAATATGACGGGTTAGCCCGACTTGTCCAATCAAATTCCAAAGCTCAAATAGATTGGATCGACTAATATTAACATCTCTATTGATAAAGGGTCATAACACTTGTGGCCCTTCGATTATAGATAATTTTTCATAGGAAAAATCATATAAATATACAAATTTAGAGCCTATATTACAAAATATGCCAGAAAATTCTATTTTACAAAATATATCAATACAAAACTTACAAAACCTATTAAATAGGGTAAATTTTTTTTAGAGAATTAAATAAGGAAAAACAAACACAAACGGAGAGATGAGAGAATCATCGAATGGAAAGGAGATGGAAAAAGAACAGGAAACGCAAGACAAAGTAGAAGAAACAGTAAGAATGGATCGATTCCAACGAAATTCACCGCCGCCTAAGCTCCCTGGATCTCCGGCAAGATCCCAACAGCTTCAACCACATAAAAATCGAAGTCAAAAACCACCACCAAAGCACCCCAATCGAAAAACTTGTCTGAAACACCCCAAAATCGACACCCCATTTCAGTTTTCGATGAAATTCACCGGGGAACGAATGAAACAGACCAATCGCGTGGAAATTTGATGTGAATTTTTCTTGTTTTCATGCTTTTTGAATTAACCGAAGTCAAAAACCACCGCCGAAACATCCCCACTAAAAAACTCGTCTGAAACTCCCTAAAACTAACCCCCACATTTCAGTTGCCGGTGAAATACACCGAGGCACGAACGTATTTGGTGCGATTTTTTCTTTTTTTTTTCATGCTTTTTGGATTAATCGGAGTCAAAAACCACCGCCAAAGCACCTCCACTGGAAAACTCATCTGAAACATCCCGAAAACGACTCCCCATTTCAGTTGCCAGCGAAATCCACCGGGGAACGAACGAAACAAACTAGTCGCGTAGGAATTTGGTGCGGTTTTTTCTTGTTTTTCATGTTGCGGCAAATACGTAATTGTTACCGGTGATATCCAATTGTAGCAGCAGAGATCGTGGCTGTTATATCTTCTCCATTTATTTACATATTTTCGTATAAAATAATGTAAAAACTGACGATTCTATAAACATGATATAAATATGGTATAGAAACTAGTGTTTCATAAAGATTATATATTCTGTAAATGGTATAAAAATAATGTAGTAACTGGTGTTTCTATAAACATGATATGCAATTGATATAGAAATTGGTGTCATCTAAAAATTATTTAACTACATCCTAAAAATATAATATAAATATGGTATAGAAATTGGTGTTACATAAAGGCTATTTCAAAAAACTTATGAGATCTGGATATGATATATTTCTATGAGGTATAATTACTTTCTAAAATAATGATATAAAAATGATATAGAAACTGATGCTCCTGTAAATATAATATGAAATTGATATAGAAATTAGTGTCCTCCAAAAATTATTGAACTATATCCAAAAAATCTAATATAAACACAGTATAGAAAATGATGTTCCGTAAAGGTTATTTCAAAAGAACTTATAACAGTTGAATAATTGGTAGATTTTGTAAATAAAAGCTACATTTTGTAAATAACAAATAATTGTGCTAGATTTTGTAATATAAGCTCTAAATTTATATATTTATGTGATTTGCCCTTTTTCATATTAGTTCTTATAACAAAGCACATTAACCTTCAATAATTAAAATGCATATTTTTGGTCTCGTTAGGTGGGAAATATATTGTATTTGGACTATTTTTTATTTTTTTTTGATAAATATGGATTAATAGTACAAATAATTTAAGGGGTCGTTTGGTAGATGCATTATAAAAAATAATGCATTCATTAGCTCTATGTTTTACTACTATATTTTTTGGTACACTTTTTCAATATACGTATAATCAATGTAAACATTAGTTATATACTCTAGTTCGTATTATGTTATGCATTACTAATACATAGAAAATCTGATATTAGCAATACAAGGGACTTTAATACATTTATTAGTCTTGGTAAAGACACAATAGCCCTTCAAAATATTTTTCACATTATTTACATTATACTTGTGGAGGGTATTTTTGTATATATTATTTTTAAAACACACAATGCAAGTTTATTTTAGCACACTAGACTAATCACTACATAAGAAACACTCTCAACATAATTAATACTAGCATTACTAATACTCTCTCTATCCACTTTAACTTGTCACATTTTGACTTGGTACACCCATTAAGAAAATATGTTTAGTGTTATGTATTGAAAAATGATTTGGAGAATAAGTAATTAATGTTAAGGCTAAAACATCAAAAAAAATAATCTTTTCTTGATTGATATGTCAAAAATGAAAAGTAAAATTAAAAATTAATTTTAAAAATAAGTGACAAGTAAAAGCGAACGAAGAAGTACATCAAATTTTGTACTATTTTTATATACCCTATCAAACGACCCTTAAGTGATGGAACGGTTGGTATTTATGATAAACTTGTGAATATTCACAAAGAAAGAAATTAATAGTGAAAGTTTTAATTAATTAAAGACCAAGTATACTTGGTCAAATATCATAAAAAAGAAGATCAAAATTTATCAAAAATAGAGGAATTAAAAGTGTCATCATAAGAAGGTATTTCTGCAGTAATTTTCACTTTTGAATTTTCATTCTTGACTATTTTCAATTGTGTTAAATTAACCTACGACTTTGAGTGAGGAAGTTGCATCTTATGTTGTCAAAGTGAATAGGAAAAAGTGCCACCCACAAAGCAAACCATTGGCTATTGCTAACACTTTTATGGGCCATTTTAGATTTACTAAACCAACCAATGAAATTATAAAATTAGTTTTCCTACTTTCAAAACCTATGATGAAGCTATCAGCATCATTACATGGAGAAATTGGGTTTTGAAAAGATAGAGAATTTTCTTGAGTATTTATTGAACCAATAATAAGAATCACCACTAACTCTCCTTTTCCCTTTCCTCAGATTCATTGGCTCTAGTTGTGGCCACAAATTCAAAGTTTATTTATTAATCATATTTGTTGTTAGCATGATCGAATAGGAAAAATCCTTTTGACCATAAAATATGGTCATAATTGGATCATAATAGCTCAAATTTGATAATAAAGTCTACTCACATTATAAATATATTTACATTTTTACATTCTTACCCTTTTCTCCTAAATTTATATATTTTTTTCATTTATTCTTCTAGCTATTTCCAACACATGGGGATTGAACATCTAACTTGTTTACTTATTTGTTTGTTAACTTTGCATTTCAAAATAATATCTAAACAAACAAAGAAGAAAAACGTTAAGTTATTTCATTTATTTGAATAATTTTTAAAATTTAAAATAATATTAAACTTAAAAATAATTTTAAAATTGCTGGATATTTTTAGAATGATATATAAATGACTGAATGATAATTTAAAAATAATTATAAATAATATTATTTGTCTTTGGTGGACAAGTATTCCATTTGACCACATTTTTAGAATGAGAATTTAGAATATAAAATAATTTAAAAAATTTAGAAAAGTAATTTTTTTCACGTTTATTGACATTTTGTTTTTATAATTTATCAACAGAAAAATAAAATTACTTAAAATTATGTAATTAGACAAGACAAATTATTAAAATTATGTAATTAGACAAGATAAATTATTAAAATTTATAATGATACAAATTCACTTCAAGAATTTATTTCTCTGAGTTTTTAGCTATTTAAAATCTTGTTGTGTATTTTTTTCAAAATTTTTAATCTAAAGGATCGAGAATGTAGTAAATTCAACAATGTCAGGACTGCTGCTTCAATTAAATTAAAAGAGATATCAATAGAACATGCCTACTAAAAAATTTCATATTTTTCTATAGGTAATTGTTTTTATTCTTGTAATATAGAACTTAATACATTTAATTTGATTCAATAATTTGCTAATCATTATATATATTTGCCATTAATGTAACCTCTAATAAGTAATTTTACCAATTATTGAGTTTAAATAAATTTTAAAATGTATTTAGATAATTATTTAAATATAATTTGAAAATATTCTCAATGACATTAAAACTCAAAATAGTTTAGACATGGTAGATATCGATTCAATATAAAAATTATAAAATGTATATAGTTCATATATGTCAACTCTAGTTAACATTAACTCGGGAGAGTCACACATTGATGTTACAGGCTTGAACCCATATGTTACATCAATTTGAAAAATTATGAATCATTACTTATGATTGTTATTATATATAACCTCTATTTAAATAATATTATTAGATATTATTTTTAAATAAATTGAAAATAGTTTTTAAAATTTAATGTGTAAACAATTCAATAACAACAGATAAAATTCAAAACATTTTAGACATTAACAAACTATAAAAATCATAAAATTATATATAGTTCATTTGTGTCGATCCTAGTTAACAGCAACAAAAGAGAGTCCAACGTTAATGTGGTAGACTTGTATTCCTATATCACGTCAATTTGATCCTGTAAATCATTATTTAAGATGACCTATAATTAAGTAATTATATTAATTAATTAATTTATACAAATTTAAATTGCATATTTAAATAATTTTTAATCTAATTTGAAAATATTTCAATAACAATAACAAAAACTCAAAACACTTTAGACATGATAAATATTGACACATTATAGTAAACAATAAAAACATATAATCTGTAAGTGTCAACCCTAGTCAA